>NW_028151965.1:0-150442 GCF_964638095.1 Poromitra crassiceps | reverse complement strand
AATACCGCACTGAGTCAATGCGGTCTTAGCCTCTCTGGTCTCAACACTCTGTCTGATTTAGGATTTTGGATTTTTTTTTTTTTTTTTCAAAAATCAGACTTGACACCAGAGAGGCTGAATACCCGCCACTGAGTCAATGCGGTCTTAGCCTCTCTGGTGTCAACACTCTGTCTGATTTTGGATTATTATTATTTTTTTCCAAAATCAGACTTGACACCAGAGAGGCTGAATACTGCACTGAGTCAATGCGGTCTTAGCCTCTCTGGTCTCAACACTCTGTCTGATTTTGGATTTTTTTTTTTTTTTTTTCCAAAATCAGACTTGACACCAGAGAGGCTGAATACCGCACGTAGTCAATGCGGTCTTAGCCTCTCTGGTGTCAACACTCTGTCTGATTTTGGATTTTTTTTTTTTTTTTTCCAAAATCAGACTTGACACCAGAGAGGCTGAGTACCGCACTGAGTCAATGCGGTCTTAGCCTCTCTGGTGTCAACACTCTGTCTGATTTTGGATTTTTTTTTTTTTTTCCAAAATCAGACTTGACACCAGAGAGGCTGAATACCGCACTGAGTCAATGCGGTCTTAGCCTCTCTGGTCTCAACACTCTGTCTGATTTTGGATTTTTTTTTTTTTTTTTTCCCCAAAATCAGACTTGACACCAGAGAGGCTGAATACCGCACTGAGTCAATGCGGTCTTAGCCTCTCTGGTGTCAACACTCTGTCTGATTTTGGATTTTTTTTTTTTTTTTTTTCCAAAATCAGACTTGACACCAGAGAGGCTGAATACCGCACTGAGTCAATGCGGTCTTAGCCTCTCTGGTGTCAACACTCTGTCTGATTTTGGATTTTTTTTTTTTTTTTCCAAAATCAGACTTGACACCAGAGAGGCTGAATACTGCACTGAGTCAATGCGGTCTTAGCCTCTCTGGTCTCAACACTCTGTCTGATTTTGGATTTTTTTTTTTTTTTTTTTTTAAAAATCAGACTTGACACCAGAGAGGCTGAATACCGCACTGAGTCAATGCGGTCTTAGCCTCTCTGGTGTCAACACTCTGTCTGATTTTGGATTATTTTATTTTTTTTCCAAAATCAGACTTGACACCAGAGAGGCTGAATACCGCACTGAGTCAATGCGGTCTTAGCCTCTCTGGTCTCAACACTCTGTCTGATTTTGGATTTTTTTTTTTTTTTTTCCAAAATCAGACTTGACACCAGAGAGGCTGAATACCGCACGTAGTCAATGCGGTCTTAGCCTCTCTGGTGTCAACACTCTGTCTGATTTTGGATTTTTTTTTTTTTTTTTCCAAAATCAGACTTGACACCAGAGAGGCTGAGTACCGCACTGAGTCAATGCGGTCTTAGCCTCTCTGGTGTCAACACTCTGTCTGATTTTGGATTTTTTTTTTTTTTTTCCAAAATCAGACTTGACACCAGAGAGGCTGAATACTGCACTGAGTCAATGCGGTCTTAGCCTCTCTGGTCTCAACACTCTGTCTGATTTTGGATTTTTTTTTTTTTTTTTTCAAAAATCAGACTTGACACCAGAGAGGCTGAATACCGCACTGAGTCAATGCGGTCTTAGCCTCTCTGGTGTCAACACTCTGTCTGATTTTGGATTATTTTTTTTTTTTCCCAAAATCAGACTTGACACCAGAGAGGCTGAATACCGCACTGAGTCAATGCGGTCTTAGCCTCTCTGGTCTCAACACTCTGTCTGATTTTGGATTTTGGATTTTTTTTTTTTTTTCAAAAATCAGACTTGACACCAGAGAGGCTGAATACCGCACTGAGTCAATGCGGTCTTAGCCTCTCTGGTGTCAACACTCTGTCTGATTTTGGATTATTATTATTTTTTTTCCAAAATCAGACTTGACACAGAGAGGCTGAATACTGCACTGAGTCAATGCGGTCTTAGCCTCTCTGGTCTCAACACTCTGTCTGATTTTGGATTTTTTTTTTTTTTTTTCCAAAATCAGACTTGACACCAGAGAGGCTGAATACCGCACGTAGTCAATGCGGTCTTAGCCTCTCTGGTGTCAACACTCTGTCTGATTTTGGATTTTTTTTTTTTTTTTCCAAAATCAGACTTGACACCAGAGAGGCTGAGTACCGCACTGAGTCAATGCGGTCTTAGCCTCTCTGGTGTCAACACTCTGTCTGATTTTGGATTTTTTATTTTTTTTTCCAAAATCAGACTTGACACCAGAGAGGCTGAATACCGCACTGAGTCAATGCGGTCTTAGCCTCTCTGGTGTCAACACTCTGTCTGATTTTGGATTTTTTTTTTTTTTTTTCCCAAAATCAGACTTGACACCAGAGAGGCTGAATACCGCACTGAGTCAATGCGGTCTTAGCCTCTCTGGTGTCAACACTCTGTCTGATTTTGGATTTTTTTTTTTTTTTTTTCCAAAATCAGACTTGACACCAGAGAGGCTGAATACCGCACTGAGTCAATGCGGTCTTAGCCTCTCTGGTGTCAACACTCTGTCTGATTTTGGATTTTTTTTTTTTTTTCCAAAATCAGACTTGACACCAGAGAGGCTGAATACTGCACTGAGTCAATGCGGTCTTAGCCTCTCTGGTCTCAACACTCTGTCTGATTTTGGATTTTTTTTTTTTTTTTTTCAAAAATCAGACTTGACACCAGAGAGGCTGAATACCGCACTGAGTCAATGCGGTCTTAGCCTCTCTGGTGTCAACACTCTGTCTGATTTTGGATTTTTTTTTTTTTTTTTCCAAAATCAGACTTGACACCAGAGAGGCTGAGTACCGCACTGAGTCAATGCGGTCTTAGCCTCTCTGGTCTCAACACTCTGTCTGATTTTGGATTTTTTTTTTTTTTTTTTCCAAAATCAGACTTGACACCAGAGAGGCTGAATACCGCACGTAGTCAATGCGGTCTTAGCCTCTCTGGTGTCAACACTCTGTCTGATTTTGGATTTTTTTTTTTTTTTTCCAAAATCAGACTTGACACCAGAGAGGCTGAGTACCGCACTGAGTCAATGCGGTCTTAGCCTCTCTGGTGTCAACACTCTGTCTGATTTTGGATTTTTTTTTTTTTTTCCAAAATCAGACTTGACACCAGAGAGGCTGAATACTGCACTGAGTCAATGCGGTCTTAGCCTCTCTGGTCTCAACACTCTGTCTGATTTTGGATTTTTTTTTTTTTTTTTTCAAAAATCAGACTTGACACCAGAGAGGCTGAATACCGCACTGAGTCAATGCGGTCTTAGCCTCTCTGGTGTCAACACTCTGTCTGATTTTGGATTTTTTTTTTTTTTTTTCCAAAATCAGACTTGACACCAGAGAGGCTGAATACCGCACTGAGTCAATGCGGTCTTAGCCTCTCTGGTCTCAACACTCTGTCTGATTTTGGATTTTTTTTTTTTTTTTTTCCAAAATCAGACTTGACACCAGAGAGGCTGAATACCGCACTGAGTCAATGCGGTCTTAGCCTCTCTGGTGTCAACACTCTGTCTGATTTTGGATTTTTTTTTTTTTGTCCAAAATCAGACTTGACACCAGAGAGGCTGAATACCGCACTGAGTCAATGCGGTCTTAGCCTCTCTGGTGTCAACACTCTGTCTGATTTTGGATTTTTTTTTTTTTTTTTCCAAAATCAGACTTGACACCAGAGAGGCTGAATACTGCACTGAGTCAATGCGGTCTTAGCCTCTCTGGTCTCAACACTCTGTCTGATTTTGGATTTTTTTTTTTTTTCCCCCAAAATCAGACTTGACACCAGAGAGGCTGAATACCGCACTGAGTCAATGCGGTCTTAGCCTCTCTGGTCTCAACACTCTGTCTGATTTTGGATTTTGGATTTTTTTTTTTTTTTCAAAAATCAGACTTGACACCAGAGAGGCTGAATACCGCACTGAGTCAATGCGGTCTTAGCCTCTCTGGTGTCAACACTCTGTCTGATTTTGGATTATTATTATTTTTTTCCAAAATCAGACTTGACACCAGAGAGGCTGAATACTGCACTGAGTCAATGCGGTCTTAGCCTCTCTGGTCTCAACACTCTGTCTGATTTTGGATTTTTTTTTTTTTTTTTCCAAAATCAGACTTGACACCAGAGAGGCTGAATACCGCACGTAGTCAATGCGGTCTTAGCCTCTCTGGTGTCAACACTCTGTCTGATTTTGGATTTTTTTTTTTTTTTTCCAAAATCAGACTTGACACCAGAGAGGCTGAGTACCGCACTGAGTCAATGCGGTCTTAGCCTCTCTGGTGTCAACACTCTGTCTGATTTTGGATTTTTTTTTTTTTTTTCCAAAATCAGACTTGACACCAGAGAGGCTGAATACCGCACTGAGTCAATGCGGTCTTAGCCTCTCTGGTCTCAACACTCTGTCTGATTTTGGATTTTTTTTTTTTTTTTTCCCAAAATCAGACTTGACACCAGAGAGGCTGAATACCGCACTGAGTCAATGCGGTCTTAGCCTCTCTGGTGTCAACACTCTGTCTGATTTTGGATTTTTTTTTTTTTTTTTTCCAAAATCAGACTTGACACCAGAGAGGCTGAATACCGCACTGAGTCAATGCGGTCTTAGCCTCTCTGGTGTCAACACTCTGTCTGATTTTGGATTTTTTTTTTTTTTTTCCAAAATCAGACTTGACACCAGAGAGGCTGAATACTGCACTGAGTCAATGCGGTCTTAGCCTCTCTGGTCTCAACACTCTGTCTGATTTTGGATTTTTTTTTTTTTTTTTTCAAAAATCAGACTTGACACCAGAGAGGCTGAATACCGCACTGAGTCAATGCGGTCTTAGCCTCTCTGGTGTCAACACTCTGTCTGATTTTGGATTATTATTTTTTTTTTCCAAAATCAGACTTGACACCAGAGAGGCTGAATACCGCACTGAGTCAATGCGGTCTTAGCCTCTCTGGTCTCAACACTCTGTCTGATTTTGGATTTTTTTTTTTTTTTTTCCAAAATCAGACTTGACACCAGAGAGGCTGAATACCGCACGTAGTCAATGCGGTCTTAGCCTCTCTGGTGTCAACACTCTGTCTGATTTTGGATTTTTTTTTTTTTTTTCCAAAATCAGACTTGACACCAGAGAGGCTGAGTACCGCACTGAGTCAATGCGGTCTTAGCCTCTCTGGTGTCAACACTCTGTCTGATTTTGGATTTTTTTTTTTTTTTTCCAAAATCAGACTTGACACCAGAGAGGCTGAATACTGCACTGAGTCAATGCGGTCTTAGCCTCTCTGGTCTCAACACTCTGTCTGATTTTGGATTTTTTTTTTTTTTTTTTCAAAAATCAGACTTGACACCAGAGAGGCTGAATACCGCACTGAGTCAATGCGGTCTTAGCCTCTCTGGTGTCAACACTCTGTCTGATTTTGGATTATTTATTTTTTTTCCCAAAATCAGACTTGACACCAGAGAGGCTGAATACCGCACTGAGTCAATGCGGTCTTAGCCTCTCTGGTCTCAACACTCTGTCTGATTTTGGATTTTGGATTTTTTTTTTTTTTTCAAAAATCAGACTTGACACCAGAGAGGCTGAATACCGCACTGAGTCAATGCGGTCTTAGCCTCTCTGGTGTCAACACTCTGTCTGATTTTGGATTATTATTATTTTTTTCCAAAATCAGACTTGACACCAGAGAGGCTGAATACTGCACTGAGTCAATGCGGTCTTAGCCTCTCTGGTCTCAACACTCTGTCTGATTTTGGATTTTTTTTTTTTTTTTTCCAAAATCAGACTTGACACCAGAGAGGCTGAATACCGCACGTAGTCAATGCGGTCTTAGCCTCTCTGGTGTCAACACTCTGTCTGATTTTGGATTTTTTTTTTTTTTTCCAAAATCAGACTTGACACCAGAGAGGCTGAGTACCGCACTGAGTCAATGCGGTCTTAGCCTCTCTGGTGTCAACACTCTGTCTGATTTTGGATTTTTTTTTTTTTTTTCCAAAATCAGACTTGACACCAGAGAGGCTGAATACCGCACTGAGTCAATGCGGTCTTAGCCTCTCTGGTCTCAACACTCTGTCTGATTTTGGATTTTTTTTTTTTTTTTCCCCAAAATCAGACTTGACACCAGAGAGGCTGAATACCGCACTGAGTCAATGCGGTCTTAGCCTCTCTGGTGTCAACACTCTGTCTGATTTTGGATTTTTTTTTTTTTTTTTTCCAAAATCAGACTTGACACCAGAGAGGCTGAATACCGCACTGAGTCAATGCGGTCTTAGCCTCTCTGGTGTCAACACTCTGTCTGATTTTGGATTTTTTTTTTTTTTTTTCCAAAATCAGACTTGACACCAGAGAGGCTGAATACCGCACTGAGTCAATGCGGTCTTAGCCTCTCTGGTCTCAACACTCTGTCTGATTTTGGATTTTTTTTTTTTTTTTTCCAAAATCAGACTTGACACCAGAGAGGCTGAATACCGCACGTAGTCAATGCGGTCTTAGCCTCTCTGGTGTCAACACTCTGTCTGATTTTGGATTTTTTTTTTTTTTTCCAAAATCAGACTTGACACCAGAGAGGCTGAGTACCGCACTGAGTCAATGCGGTCTTAGCCTCTCTGGTGTCAACACTCTGTCTGATTTTGGATTTTTTTTTTTTTTTCCAAAATCAGACTTGACACCAGAGAGGCTGAATACTGCACTGAGTCAATGCGGTCTTAGCCTCTCTGGTCTCAACACTCTGTCTGATTTTGGATTTTTTTTTTTTTTTTTCCAAAATCAGACTTGACACCAGAGAGGCTGAATACCGCACTGAGTCAATGCGGTCTTAGCCTCTCTGGTGTCAACACTCTGTCTGATTTTGGATTTTTTTTTTTTTTTTTCCAAAATCAGACTTGACACCAGAGAGGCTGAATACCGCACTGAGTCAATGCGGTCTTAGCCTCTCTGGTCTCAACACTCTGTCTGATTTTGGATTTTTTTTTTTTTTTTTTCCAAAATCAGACTTGACACCAGAGAGGCTGAATACCGCACTGAGTCAATGCGGTCTTAGCCTCTCTGGTGTCAACACTCTGTCTGATTTTGGATTTTTTTTTTTTTGTCCAAAATCAGACTTGACACCAGAGAGGCTGAATACCGCACTGAGTCAATGCGGTCTTAGCCTCTCTGGTGTCAACACTCTGTCTGATTTTGGATTTTTTTTTTTTTTTTCCAAAATCAGACTTGACACCAGAGAGGCTGAATACTGCACTGAGTCAATGCGGTCTTAGCCTCTCTGGTCTCAACACTCTGTCTGATTTTGGATTTTTTTTTTTTTTTCCCAAAATCAGACTTGACACCAGAGAGGCTGAATACCGCACTGAGTCAATGCAGTCTTAGCCTCTCTGGTCTCAACACTCTGTCTGATTTTGGATTTTGGATTTTTTTTTTTTTTCAAAAATCAGACTTGACACCAGAGAGGCTGAATACCGCACTGAGTCAATGCGGTCTTAGCCTCTCTGGTGTCAACACTCTGTCTGATTTTGGATTATTATTATTTTTTTCCAAAATCAGACTTGACACCAGAGAGGCTGAATACTGCACTGAGTCAATGCGGTCTTAGCCTCTCTGGTGTCAACACTCTGTCTGATTTTGGATTTTTTTTTTTTTTTTCCAAAATCAGACTTGACACCAGAGAGGCTGAATACCGCACTGAGTCAATGCGGTCTTAGCCTCTCTGGTCTCAACACTCTGTCTGATTTTTGATTTTTTTTTTTTTTTTCCCAAAATCAGACTTGACACCAGAGAGGCTGAATACCGCACTGAGTCAATGCGGTCTTAGCCTCTCTGGTGTCAACACTCTGTCTGATTTTGGATTTTTTTTTTTTTTTTTCCAAAATCAGACTTGACACCAGAGAGGCTGAATACCGCACTGAGTCAATGCGGTCTTAGCCTCTCTGGTGTCAACACTCTGTCTGATTTTGGATTTTTTTTTTTTTTTCCAAAATCAGACTTGACACCAGAGAGGCTGAATACTGCACTGAGTCAATGCGGTCTTAGCCTCTCTGGTGTCAACACTCTGTCTGATTTTGGATTATTTTTTTTTTTTTTCCAAAATCAGACTTGACACCAGAGAGGCTGAATACCGCACTGAGTCAATGCGGTCTTAGCCTCTCTGGTCTCAACACTCTGTCTGATTTTGGATTTTTTTTTTTTTTTTTCCAAAATCAGACTTGACACCAGAGAGGCTGAATACCGCACGTAGTCAATGCGGTCTTAGCCTCTCTGGTGTCAACACTCTGTCTGATTTTGGATTTTTTTTTTTTTTTCCAAAATCAGACTTGACACCAGAGAGGCTGAGTACCGCACTGAGTCAATGCGGTCTTAGCCTCTCTGGTGTCAACACTCTGTCTGATTTTGGATTATTTTTATTTTTTTTCCAAAATCAGACTTGACACCAGAGAGGCTGAATACCGCACTGAGTCAATGCGGTCTTAGCCTCTCTGGTCTCAACACTCTGTCTGATTTTGGATTTTTTTTTTTTTTTTTTCCAAAATCAGACTTGACACCAGAGAGGCTGAATACCGCACTGAGTCAATGCGGTCTTAGCCTCTCTGGTGTCAACACTCTGTCTGATTTTGGATTTTTTTTTTTTTTGTCCAAAATCAGACTTGACACCAGAGAGGCTGAATACCGCACTGAGTCAATGCGGTCTTAGCCTCTCTGGTGTCAACACTCTGTCTGATTTTGGATTTTTTTTTTTTTTTTCCAAAATCAGACTTGACACCAGAGAGGCTGAATACTGCACTGAGTCAATGCGGTCTTAGCCTCTCTGGTCTCAACACTCTGTCTGATTTTGGATTTTTTTTTTTTTTTCCCAAAATCAGACTTGACACCAGAGAGGCTGAATACCGCACTGAGTCAATGCAGTCTTAGCCTCTCTGGTCTCAACACTCTGTCTGATTTTGGATTTTGGATTTTTTTTTTTTTTTCAAAAATCAGACTTGACACCAGAGAGGCTGAATACCGCACTGAGTCAATGCGGTCTTAGCCTCTCTGGTGTCAACACTCTGTCTGATTTTGGATTATTATTATTTTTTTCCAAAATCAGACTTGACACCAGAGAGGCTGAATACTGCACTGAGTCAATGCGGTCTTAGCCTCTCTGGTGTCAACACTCTGTCTGATTTTGGATTTTTTTTTTTTTTTTCCAAAATCAGACTTGACACCAGAGAGGCTGAATACCGCACTGAGTCAATGCGGTCTTAGCCTCTCTGGTCTCAACACTCTGTCTGATTTTTGATTTTTTTTTTTTTTTTCCCAAAATCAGACTTGACACCAGAGAGGCTGAATACCGCACTGAGTCAATGCGGTCTTAGCCTCTCTGGTGTCAACACTCTGTCTGATTTTGGATTTTTTTTTTTTTTTTTTCCAAAATCAGACTTGACACCAGAGAGGCTGAATACCGCACTGAGTCAATGCGGTCTTAGCCTCTCTGGTGTCAACACTCTGTCTGATTTTGGATTTTTTTTTTTTTTTCCAAAATCAGACTTGACACCAGAGAGGCTGAATACTGCACTGAGTCAATGCGGTCTTAGCCTCTCTGGTCTCAACACTCTGTCTGATTTTGGATTTTTTTTTTTTTTTTTTCAAAAATCAGACTTGACACCAGAGAGGCTGAATACCGCACTGAGTCAATGCGGTCTTAGCCTCTCTGGTGTCAACACTCTGTCTGATTTTGGATTATTATTTTTTTTTTTCCAAAATCAGACTTGACACCAGAGAGGCTGAATACCGCACTGAGTCAATGCGGTCTTAGCCTCTCTGGTCTCAACACTCTGTCTGATTTTGGATTTTTTTTTTTTTTTTTCCAAAATCAGACTTGACACCAGAGAGGCTGAATACCGCACTGAGTCAATGCGGTCTTAGCCTCTCTGGTGTCAACACTCTGTCTGATTTTGGATTTTTTTTTTTTTGTCCAAAATCAGACTTGACACCAGAGAGGCTGAATACCGCACTGAGTCAATGCGGTCTTAGCCTCTCTGGTGTCAACACTCTGTCTGATTTTGGATTTTTTTTTTTTTTTTCCAAAATCAGACTTGACACCAGAGAGGCTGAATACTGCACTGAGTCAATGCGGTCTTAGCCTCTCTGGTCTCAACACTCTGTCTGATTTTGGATTTTTTTTTTTTTTTCCCAAAATCAGACTTGACACCAGAGAGGCTGAATACCGCACTGAGTCAATGCGGTCTTAGCCTCTCTGGTCTCAACACTCTGTCTGATTTTGGATTTTGGATTTTTTTTTTTTTTTCAAAAATCAGACTTGACACCAGAGAGGCTGAATACCGCACTGAGTCAATGCGGTCTTAGCCTCTCTGGTGTCAACACTCTGTCTGATTTTGGATTATTATTATTTTTTTCCAAAATCAGACTTGACACCAGAGAGGCTGAATACTGCACTGAGTCAATGCGGTCTTAGCCTCTCTGGTGTCAACACTCTGTCTGATTTTGGATTTTTTTTTTTTTTTTCCAAAATCAGACTTGACACCAGAGAGGCTGAATACCGCACTGAGTCAATGCGGTCTTAGCCTCTCTGGTCTCAACACTCTGTCTGATTTTTGATTTTTTTTTTTTTTTTTCCCAAAATCAGACTTGACACCAGAGAGGCTGAATACTGCACTGAGTCAATGCGGTCTTAGCCTCTCTGGTGTCAACACTCTGTCTGATTTTGGATTTTTTTTTTTTTTTTTTCCAAAATCAGACTTGACACCAGAGAGGCTGAATACCGCACTGAGTCAATGCGGTCTTAGCCTCTCTGGTGTCAACACTCTGTCTGATTTTGGATTTTTTTTTTTTTTTCCAAAATCAGACTTGACACCAGAGAGGCTGAATACTGCACTGAGTCAATGCGGTCTTAGCCTCTCTGGTCTCAACACTCTGTCTGATTTTGGATTTTTTTTTTTTTTTTTTCAAAAATCAGACTTGACACCAGAGAGGCTGAATACCGCACTGAGTCAATGCGGTCTTAGCCTCTCTGGTGTCAACACTCTGTCTGATTTTGGATTATTATTATTTTTTTTCCAAAATCAGACTTGACACCAGAGAGGCTGAATACCGCACTGAGTCAATGCGGTCTTAGCCTCTCTGGTCTCAACACTCTGTCTGATTTTGGATTTTTTTTTTTTTTTTTTTCCAAAATCAGACTTGACACCAGAGAGGCTGAATACCGCACGTAGTCAATGCGGTCTTAGCCTCTCTGGTGTCAACACTCTGTCTGATTTTGGATTTTTTTTTTTTTTTTTCAAAATCAGACTTGACACCAGAGAGGCTGAATACTGCACTGAGTCAATGCGGTCTTAGCCTCTCTGGTCTCAACACTCTGTCTGATTTTGGATTTTTTTTTTTTTGTCCAAAATCAGACTTGACACCAGAGAGGCTGAATACCGCACTGAGTCAATGCGGTCTTAGCCTCTCTGGTGTCAACACTCTGTCTGATTTTGGATTTTTTTTTTTTTTTCCAAAATCAGACTTGACACCAGAGAGGCTGAATACTGCACTGAGTCAATGCGGTCTTAGCCTCTCTGGTCTCAACACTCTGTCTGATTTTGGATTTTTTTTTTTTTTTCCCAAAATCAGACTTGACACCAGAGAGGCTGAATACCGCACTGAGTCAATGCAGTCTTAGCCTCTCTGGTCTCAACACTCTGTCTGATTTTGGATTTTGGATTTTTTTTTTTTTTTCAAAAATCAGACTTGACACCAGAGAGGCTGAATACCGCACTGAGTCAATGCGGTCTTAGCCTCTCTGGTGTCAACACTCTGTCTGATTTTGGATTATTATTATTTTTTTCCAAAATCAGACTTGACACCAGAGAGGCTGAATACTGCACTGAGTCAATGCGGTCTTAGCCTCTCTGGTGTCATCACTCTGTCTGATTTTGGATTTTTTTTTTTTTTTCCAAAATCAGACTTGACACCAGAGAGGCTGAATACCGCACTGAGTCAATGCGGTCTTAGCCTCTCTGGTCTCAACACTCTGTCTGATTTTTGATTTTTTTTTTTTTTTTCCCAAAATCAGACTTGACACCAGAGAGGCTGAATACCGCACTGAGTCAATGCGGTCTTAGCCTCTCTGGTGTCAACACTCTGTCTGATTTTGGATTTTTTTTTTTTTTTTTTCCAAAATCAGACTTGACACCAGAGAGGCTGAATACCGCACTGAGTCAATGCGGTCTTAGCCTCTCTGGTGTCAACACTCTGTCTGATTTTGGATTTTTTTTTTTTTTTCCAAAATCAGACTTGACACCAGAGAGGCTGAATACTGCACTGAGTCAATGCGGTCTTAGCCTCTCTGGTCTCAACACTCTGTCTGATTTTGGATTTTTTTTTTTTTTTTTTCAAAAATCAGACTTGACACCAGAGAGGCTGAATACCGCACTGACTCAATGCGGTCTTAGCCTCTCTGGTGTCAACACTCTGTCTGATTTTGGATTATTTTATTTTTTTTTCCAAAATCAGACTTGACACCAGAGAGGCTGAATACCGCACTGAGTCAATGCGGTCTTAGCCTCTCTGGTCTCAACACTCTGTCTGATTTTGGATTTTTTTTTTTTTTTTTTCCAAAATCAGACTTGACACCAGAGAGGCTGAATACCGCACTGAGTCAATGCGGTCTTAGCCTCTCTGGTGTCAACACTCTGTCTGATTTTGGATTTTTTTTTTTTTGTCCAAAATCAGACTTGACACCAGAGAGGCTGAATACCGCACTGAGTCAATGCGGTCTTAGCCTCTCTGGTGTCAACACTCTGTCTGATTTTGGATTTTTTTTTTTTTTTTCCAAAATCAGACTTGACACCAGAGAGGCTGAATACTGCACTGAGTCAATGCGGTCTTAGCCTCTCTGGTCTCAACACTCTGTCTGATTTTGGATTTTTTTTTTTTTTTCCCAAAATCAGACTTGACACCAGAGAGGCTGAATACCGCACTGAGTCAATGCGGTCTTAGCCTCTCTGGTCTCAACACTCTGTCTGATTTTGGATTTTGGATTTTTTTTTTTTTTTCAAAAATCAGACTTGACACCAGAGAGGCTGAATACCGCACTGAGTCAATGCGGTCTTAGCCTCTCTGGTGTCAACACTCTGTCTGATTTTGGATTATTATTATTTTTTTCCAAAATCAGACTTGACACCAGAGAGGCTGAATACTGCACTGAGTCAATGCGGTCTTAGCCTCTCTGGTGTCAACACTCTGTCTGATTTTGGATTTTTTTTTTTTTTTTCCAAAATCAGACTTGACACCAGAGAGGCTGAATACCGCACTGAGTCAATGCGGTCTTAGCCTCTCTGGTCTCAACACTCTGTCTGATTTTTGATTTTTTTTTTTTTTTTTCCCAAAATCAGACTTGACACCAGAGAGGCTGAATACCGCACTGAGTCAATGCGGTCTTAGCCTCTCTGGTGTCAACACTCTGTCTGATTTTGGATTTTTTTTTTTTTTTTTTCCAAAATCAGACTTGACACCAGAGAGGCTGAATACTGCACTGAGTCAATGCGGTCTTAGCCTCTCTGGTGTCAACACTCTGTCTGATTTTGGATTTTTTTTTTTTTTTCCAAAATCAGACTTGACACCAGAGAGGCTGAATACTGCACTGAGTCAATGCGGTCTTAGCCTCTCTGGTCTCAACACTCTGTCTGATTTTGGATTTTTTTTTTTTTTTTTTCAAAAATCAGACTTGACACCAGAGAGGCTGAATACCGCACTGAGTCAATGCGGTCTTAGCCTCTCTGGTGTCAACACTCTGTCTGATTTTGGATTATTATTTTTTTTTTCCAAAATCAGACTTGACACCAGAGAGGCTGAATACCGCACTGAGTCAATGCGGTCTTAGCCTCTCTGGTCTCAACACTCTGTCTGATTTTGGATTTTTTTTTTTTTTTTTTCCAAAATCAGACTTGACACCAGAGAGGCTGAATACCGCACGTAGTCAATGCGGTCTTAGCCTCTCTGGTGTCAACACTCTGTCTGATTTTGGATTTTTTTTTTTTTTTCCAAAATCAGACTTGACACCAGAGAGGCTGAGTACCGCACTGAGTCAATGCGGTCTTAGCCTCTCTGGTGTCAACACTCTGTCTGATTTTGGATTTTTTTTTTTTTTTTCAAAATCAGACTTGACACCAGAGAGGCTGAATACTGCACTGAGTCAATGCGGTCTTAGCCTCTCTGGTCTCAACACTCTGTCTGATTTTGGATTTTTTTTTTTTTTTTTTTCAAAAATCAGACTTGACACCAGAGAGGCTGAATACCGCACTGAGTCAATGCGGTCTTAGCCTCTCTGGTGTCAACACTCTGTCTGATTTTGGATTATTATTATTTTTTTTCCAAAATCAGACTTGACACCAGAGAGGCTGAATACCGCACTGAGTCAATGCGGTCTTAGCCTCTCTGGTCTCAACACTCTGTCTGATTTTGGATTTTTTTTTTTTTTTCCAAAATCAGACTTGACACCAGAGAGGCTGAGTACCGCACTGAGTCAATGCGGTCTTAGCCTCTCTGGTGTCAACACTCTGTCTGATTTTGGATTATTTTTTTTTTTTTTCCAAAATCAGACTTGACACCAGAGAGGCTGAATACTGCACTGAGTCAATGCGGTCTTAGCCTCTCTGGTCTCAACACTCTGTCTGATTTTGGATTTTTTTTTTTTTTTTTCCAAAATTAGACTTGACACCAGAGAGGCTGAATACCGCACATAGTCAATGCGGTCTTAGCCTCTCTGGTGTCAACAGTCTGTCTGATTTTGGATTTTTTATTTTTTTTTCCAAAATCAGACTTGACACCAGAGAGGCTGAATACCGCACTGAGTCAATGCGGTCTTAGCCTCTCTGGTCTCAACACTCTGTCTGATTTTGGATTTTTTTTTTTTTTTCCCAAAATCAGACTTGACACCAGAGAGGCTGAATACCGCACTGAGTCAATGCGGTCTTAGCCTCTCTGGTCTCAACACTCTGTCTGATTTTGGATTTTGGATTTTTTTTTTTTTTTCAAAAATCAGACTTGACACCAGAGAGGCTGAATACTGCACTGAGTCAATGCGGTCTTAGCCTCTCTGGTGTCAACACTCTGTCTGATTTTGGATTTTTTTTTTTTTTTTCCAAAATCAGACTTGACACCAGAGAGGCTGAATACCGCACTGAGTCAATGCGGTCTTAGCCTCTCTGGTCTCAACACTCTGTCTGATTTTTGATTTTTTTTTTTTTTTTTCCCAAAATCAGACTTGACACCAGAGAGGCTGAATACCGCACTGAGTCAATGCGGTCTTAGCCTCTCTGGTGTCAACACTCTGTCTGATTTTGGATTTTTTTTTTTTTTTTTTCCAAAATCAGACTTGACACCAGAGAGGCTGAATACTGCACTGAGTCAATGCGGTCTTAGCCTCTCTGGTGTCAACACTCTGTCTGATTTTGGATTTTTTTTTTTTTTTCCAAAATCAGACTTGACACCAGAGAGGCTGAATACCGCACTGAGTCAATGCGGTCTTAGCCTCTCTGGTCTCAACACTCTGTCTGATTTTGGATTTTTTTTTTTTTTTTTCCAAAATCAGACTTGACACCAGAGAGGCTGAATACCGCACGTAGTCAATGCGGTCTTAGCCTCTCTGGTGTCAACACTCTGTCTGATTTTGGATTTTTTTTTTTTTTTTCCAAAATCAGACTTGACACCAGAGAGGCTGAGTACCGCACTGAGTCAATGCGGTCTTAGCCTCTCTGGTGTCAACACTCTGTCTGATTTTGGATTTTTTTTTTTTTTTTCAAAATCAGACTTGACACCAGAGAGGCTGAATACTGCACTGAGTCAATGCGGTCTTAGCCTCTCTGGTCTCAACACTCTGTCTGATTTTGGATTTTTTTTTTTTTTTTTTTCAAAAATCAGACTTGACACCAGAGAGGCTGAATACCGCACTGAGTCAATGCGGTCTTAGCCTCTCTGGTGTCAACACTCTGTCTGATTTTGGATTATTATTTTTTTTTTTCCAAAATCAGACTTGACACCAGAGAGGCTGAATACCGCACTGAGTCAATGCGGTCTTAGCCTCTCTGGTCTCAACACTCTGTCTGATTTTGGATTTTTTTTTTTTTTTCCAAAATCAGACTTGACACCAGAGAGGCTGAGTACCGCACTGAGTCAATGCGGTCTTAGCCTCTCTGGTGTCAACACTCTGTCTGATTTTGGATTATTATTTTTTTTTTTCCAAAATCAGACTTGACACCAGAGAGGCTGAATACTGCACTGAGTCAATGCGGTCTTAGCCTCTCTGGTCTCAACACTCTGTCTGATTTTGGATTTTTTTTTTTTTTTTTCCAAAATTAGACTTGACACCAGAGAGGCTGAATACCCCACGTAGTCAATGCGGTCTTAGCCTCTCTGGTGTCAACAGTCTGTCTGATTTTGGATTTTTTATTTTTTTTTCCAAAATCAGACTTGACACCAGAGAGGCTGAATACCGCACTGAGTCAATGCGGTCTTAGCCTCTCTGGTCTCAACACTCTGTCTGATTTTGGATTTTGGATTTTTTTTTTTTTTTCAAAAATCAGACTTGACACCAGAGAGGCTGAATACCGCACTGAGTCAATGCGGTCTTAGCCTCTCTGGTGTCAACACTCTGTCTGATTTTGGATTATTATTATTTTTTTCCAAAATCAGACTTGACACCAGAGAGGCTGAATACCGCACTGAGTCAATGCGGTCTTAGCCTCTCTGGTGTCAACACTCTGTCTGATTTTGGATTATTTTATTTTTTTTTCCAAAATCAGACTTGACACCAGAGAGGCTGAATACCGCACTGAGTCAATGCGGTCTTAGCCTCTCTGGTCTCAACACTCTGTCTGATTTTGGATTTTTTTTTTTTTTTTTCCAAAATCAGACTTGACACCAGAGAGGCTGAATACCGCACGTAGTCAATGCGGTCTTAGCCTCTCTGGTGTCAACACTCTGTCTGATTTTGGATTTTTTTTTTTTTTTCCAAAATCAGACTTGACACCAGAGAGGCTGAGTACCGCACTGAGTCAATGCGGTCTTAGCCTCTCTGGTCTCAACACTCTGTCTGATTTTGGATTTTTTTTTTTTTTTTTTTCCCAAAATCAGACTTGACACCAGAGAGGCTGAATACCGCACTGAGTCAATGCGGTCTTAGCCTCTCTGGTGTCAACACTCTGTCTGATTTTGGATTTTTTTTTTTTTTTTTTACAAAATCAGACTTGACACCAGAGAGGCTGAATACCGCACTGAGTCAATGCGGTCTTAGCCTCTCTGGTGTCAACACTCTGTCTGATTTTGGATTTTTTTTTTTTTTTCCAAAATCAGACTTGACACCAGAGAGGCTGAATACCGCACTGAGTCAATGCGGTCTTAGCCTCTCTGGTCTCAACACTCTGTCTGATTTTGGATTTTTTTTTTTTTTTTTTTCAAAAATCAGACTTGACACCAGAGAGGCTGAATACCGCACTGAGTCAATGCGGTCTTAGCCTCTCTGGTGTCAACACTCTGTCTGATTTTGGATTTTTTTTTTTTTTTTTCCAAAATCAGACTTGACACCAGAGAGGCTGAATACCGCACTGAGTCAATGCGGTCTTAGCCTCTCTGGTCTCAACACTCTTGTCTGATTTTGGATTTTTTTTTTTTTTTTTTCCAAAATCAGACTTGACACCAGAGAGGCTGAATACCGCACTGAGTCAATGCGGTCTTAGCCTCTCTGGTGTCAACACTCTGTCTGATTTTGGATTTTTTTTTTTTTTTCCAAAATCAGACTTGACACCAGAGAGGCTGAATACCGCACTGAGTCAATGCGGTCTTAGCCTCTCTGGTCTCAACACTCTGTCTGATTTTGGATTTTTTTTTTTTTTTTTCCAAAATCAGACTTGACACCAGAGAGGCTGAATACCGCACGTAGTCAATGCGGTCTTAGCCTCTCTGGTGTCAACACTCTGTCTGATTTTGGATTTTTTTTTTTTTTTCCAAAATCAGACTTGACACCAGAGAGGCTGAGTACCGCACTGAGTCAATGCGGTCTTAGCCTCTCTGGTGTCAACACTCTGTCTGATTTTGGATTATTATTTTTTTTTTTCCAAAATCAGACTTGACACCAGAGAGGCTGAATACTGCACTGAGTCAATGCGGTCTTAGCCTCTCTGCTCTCAACACTCTGTCTGATTTTGGATTTTTTTTTTTTTTTTCCAAAATTAGACTTGACACCAGAGAGGCTGAATACCGCACGTAGTCAATGCGGTCTTAGCCTCTCTGGTGTCAACACTCTGTCTGATTTTGGATTTTTTATTTTTTTTTCCAAAATCAGACTTGACACCAGAGAGGCTGAATACCGCACTGAGTCAATGCGGTCTTAGCCTCTCTGGTCTCAACACTCTGTCTGATTTTGGATTTTTTTTTTTTTTTCCCAAAATCAGACTTGACACCAGAGAGGCTGAATACTGCACTGAGTCAATGCGGTCTTAGCCTCTCTGGTCTCAACACTCTGTCTGATTTTGGATTTTTTTTTTTTTTTTCCCAAAATCAGACTTGACACCAGAGAGGCTGAATACCGCACTGAGTCAATGCAGTCTTAGCCTCTCTGGTCTCAACACTCTGTCTGATTTTGGATTTTGGATTTTTTTTTTTTTTTCAAAAATCAGACTTGACACCAGAGAGGCTGAATACCGCACTGAGTCAATGCGGTCTTAGCCTCTCTGGTGTCAACACTCTGTCTGATTTTGGATTATTATTATTTTTTTCCAAAATCAGACTTGACACCAGAGAGGCTGAATACTGCACTGAGTCAATGCGGTCTTAGCCTCTCTGGTGTCAACACTCTGTCTGATTTTGGATTTTTTTTTTTTTTTTCCAAAATCAGACTTGACACCAGAGAGGCTGAATACCGCACTGAGTCAATGCGGTCTTAGCCTCTCTGGTCTCAACACTCTGTCTGATTTTTGATTTTTTTTTTTTTTTTTCCAAAATCAGACTTGACACCAGAGAGGCTGAATACCGCACTGAGTCAATGCGGTCTTAGCCTCTCTGGTGTCAACACTCTGTCTGATTTTGGATTTTTTTTTTTTTGTCCAAAATCAGACTTGACACCAGAGAGGCTGAATACCGCACTGAGTCAATGCGGTCTTAGCCTCTCTGGTGTCAACACTCTGTCTGATTTTGGATTTTTTTTTTTTTTTTCCAAAATCAGACTTGACACCAGAGAGGCTGAATACTGCACTGAGTCAATGCGGTCTTAGCCTCTCTGGTCTCAACACTCTGTCTGATTTTGGATTTTTTTTTTTTTTTCCCAAAATCAGACTTGACACCAGAGAGGCTGAATACCGCACTGAGTCAATGCGGTCTTAGCCTCTCTGGTCTCAACACTCTGTCTGATTTTGGATTTTGGATTTTTTTTTTTTTTTCAAAAATCAGACTTGACACCAGAGAGGCTGAATACCGCACTGAGTCAATGCGGTCTTAGCCTCTCTGGTGTCAACACTCTGTCTGATTTTGGATTATTATTATTTTTTTCCAAAATCAGACTTGACACCAGAGAGGCTGAATACTGCACTGAGTCAATGCGGTCTTAGCCTCTCTGGTGTCAACACTCTGTCTGATTTTGGATTTTTTTTTTTTTTTTCCAAAATCAGACTTGACACCAGAGAGGCTGAATACCGCACTGAGTCAATGCGGTCTTAGCCTCTCTGGTCTCAACACTCTGTCTGATTTTTGATTTTTGATTTTTTTTTTCCCAAAATCAGACTTGACACCAGAGAGGCTGAATACCGCACTGAGTCAATGCGGTCTTAGCCTCTCTGGTGTCAACACTCTGTCTGATTTTGGATTTTTTTTTTTTTTTTTTCCAAAATCAGACTTGACACCAGAGAGGCTGAATACCGCACTGAGTCAATGCGGTCTTAGCCTCTCTGGTGTCAACACTCTGTCTGATTTTGGATTTTTTTTTTTTTTTCCAAAATCAGACTTGACACCACAGAGGCTGAATACTGCACTGAGTCAATGCGGTCTTAGCCTCTCTGGTCTCAACACTCTGTCTGATTTTGGATTTTTTTTTTTTTTTTTTCAAAAATCAGACTTGACACCAGAGAGGCTGAATACCGCACTGAGTCAATGCGGTCTTAGCCTCTCTGGTGTCAACACTCTGTCTGATTTTGGATTATTATTTTTTTTTTTCCAAAATCAGACTTGACACCAGAGAGGCTGAATACCGCACTGAGTCAATGCGGTCTTAGCCTCTCTGGTCTCAACACTCTGTCTGATTTTGGATTTTTTTTTTTTTTTTTTTCCAAAATCAGACTTGACACCAGAGAGGCTGAATACCGCACGTAGTCAATGCGGTCTTAGCCTCTCTGGTGTCAACACTCTGTCTGATTTTGGATTTTTTTTTTTTTTTTCAAAATCAGACTTGACACCAGAGAGGCTGAATACTGCACTGAGTCAATGCGGTCTTAGCCTCTCTGGTCTCAACACTCTGTCTGATTTTGGATTTTTTTTTTTTTGTCCAAAATCAGACTTGACACCAGAGAGGCTGAATACCGCACTGAGTCAATGCGGTCTTAGCCTCTCTGGTGTCAACACTCTGTCTGATTTTGGATTTTTTTTTTTTTTTTCCAAAATCAGACTTGACACCAGAGAGGCTGAATACTGCACTGAGTCAATGCGGTCTTAGCCTCTCTGGTCTCAACACTCTGTCTGATTTTGGATTTTTTTTTTTTTTTCCCAAAATCAGACTTGACACCAGAGAGGCTGAATACCGCACTGAGTCAATGCAGTCTTAGCCTCTCTGGTCTCAACACTCTGTCTGATTTTGGATTTTGGATTTTTTTTTTTTTTTCAAAAATCAGACTTGACACCAGAGAGGCTGAATACCGCACTGAGTCAATGCGGTCTTAGCCTCTCTGGTGTCAACACTCTGTCTGATTTTGGATTATTATTATTTTTTTCCAAAATCAGACTTGACACCAGAGAGGCTGAATACTGCACTGAGTCAATGCGGTCTTAGCCTCTCTGGTGTCAACACTCTGTCTGATTTTGGATTTTTTTTTTTTTTTCCAAAATCAGACTTGACACCAGAGAGGCTGAATACCGCACTGAGTCAATGCGGTCTTAGCCTCTCTGGTCTCAACACTCTGTCTGATTTTTGATTTTTTTTTTTTTTTTTCCCAAAATCAGACTTGACACCAGAGAGGCTGAATACCGCACTGAGTCAATGCGGTCTTAGCCTCTCTGGTGTCAACACTCTGTCTGATTTTGGATTTTTTTTTTTTTTTTTTTCCAAAATCAGACTTGACACCAGAGAGGCTGAATACCGCACTGAGTCAATGCGGTCTTAGCCTCTCTGGTGTCAACACTCTGTCTGATTTTGGATTTTTTTTTTTTTTTCCAAAATCAGACTTGACACCAGAGAGGCTGAATACTGCACTGAGTCAATGCGGTCTTAGCCTCTCTGGTCTCAACACTCTGTCTGATTTTGGATTTTTTTTTTTTTTTTTTCAAAAATCAGACTTGACACCAGAGAGGCTGAATACCGCACTGAGTCAATGCGGTCTTAGCCTCTCTGGTGTCAACACTCTGTCTGATTTTGGATTATTTTATTTTTTTTTCCAAAATCAGACTTGACACCAGAGAGGCTGAATACCGCACTGAGTCAATGCGGTCTTAGCCTCTCTGGTCTCAACACTCTGTCTGATTTTGGATTTTTTTTTTTTTTTTTTTCCAAAATCAGACTTGACACCAGAGAGGCTGAATACCGCACTGAGTCAATGCGGTCTTAGCCTCTCTGGTGTCAACACTCTGTCTGATTTTGGATTTTTTTTTTTTTGTCCAAAATCAGACTTGACACCAGAGAGGCTGAATACCGCACTGAGTCAATGCGGTCTTAGCCTCTCTGGTGTCAACACTCTGTCTGATTTTGGATTTTTTTTTTTTTTTTCCAAAATCAGACTTGACACCAGAGAGGCTGAATACTGCACTGAGTCAATGCGGTCTTAGCCTCTCTGGTCTCAACACTCTGTCTGATTTTGGATTTTTTTTTTTTTTTCCCAAAATCAGACTTGACACCAGAGAGGCTGAATACCGCACTGAGTCAATGCGGTCTTAGCCTCTCTGGTCTCAACACTCTGTCTGATTTTGGATTTTGGATTTTTTTTTTTTTTTCAAAAATCAGACTTGACACCAGAGAGGCTGAATACCGCACTGAGTCAATGCGGTCTTAGCCTCTCTGGTGTCAACACTCTGTCTGATTTTGGATTTTTTTTTTTTTTTTTTCCAAAATCAGACTTGACACCAGAGAGGCTGAATACTGCACTGAGTCAATGCGGTCTTAGCCTCTCTGGTGTCAACACTCTGTCTGATTTTGGATTTTTTTTTTTTTTTCCAAAATCAGACTTGACACCAGAGAGGCTGAATACCGCACTGAGTCAATGCGGTCTTAGCCTCTCTGGTCTCAACACTCTGTCTGATTTTGGATTTTTTTTTTTTTTTTTCCAAAATCAGACTTGACACCAGAGAGGCTGAATACCGCACGTAGTCAATGCGGTCTTAGCCTCTCTGGTGTCAACACTCTGTCTGATTTTGGATTTTTTTTTTTTTTTCCAAAATCAGACTTGACACCAGAGAGGCTGAGTACCGCACTGAGTCAATGCGGTCTTAGCCTCTCTGGTGTCAACACTCTGTCTGATTTTGGATTTTTTTTTTTTTTTTCAAAATCAGACTTGACACCAGAGAGGCTGAATACTGCACTGAGTCAATGCGGTCTTAGCCTCTCTGGTGTCAACACTCTGTCTGATTTTGGATTTTTTTTTTTTTTTCCAAAATCAGACTTGACACCAGAGAGGCTGAATACCGCACTGAGTCAATGCGGTCTTAGCCTCTCTGGTCTCAACACTCTGTCTGATTTTGGATTTTTTTTTTTTTTTTTCCAAAATCAGACTTGACACCAGAGAGGCTGAATACCGCACGTAGTCAATGCGGTCTTAGCCTCTCTGGTGTCAACACTCTGTCTGATTTTGGATTTTTTTTTTTTTTTTCCAAAATCAGACTTGACACCAGAGAGGCTGAGTACCGCACTGAGTCAATGCGGTCTTAGCCTCTCTGGTGTCAACACTCTGTCTGATTTTGGATTTTTTTTTTTTTTTTCAAAATCAGACTTGACACCAGAGAGGCTGAATACTGCACTGAGTCAATGCGGTCTTAGCCTCTCTGGTCTCAACACTCTGTCTGATTTTGGATTTTTTTTTTTTTTTTTTCAAAAATCAGACTTGACACCAGAGAGGCTGAATACCGCACTGAGTCAATGCGGTCTTAGCCTCTCTGGTGTCAACACTCTGTCTGATTTTGGATTATTATTATTTTTTTTCCAAAATCAGACTTGACACCAGAGAGGCTGAATACCGCACTGAGTCAATGCGGTCTTAGCCTCTCTGGTCTCAACACTCTGTCTGATTTTGGATTTTTTTTTTTTTTTCCAAAATCAGACTTGACACCAGAGAGGCTGAGTACCGCACTGAGTCAATGCGGTCTTAGCCTCTCTGGTGTCAACACTCTGTCTGATTTTGGATTATTATTTTTTTTTTTCCAAAGTCAGACTTGACACCAGAGAGGCTGAATACTGCACTGAGTCAATGCGGTCTTAGCCTCTCTGGTCTCAACACTCTGTCTGATTTTGGATTTTTTTTTTTTTTTTTCCAAAATTAGACTTGACACCAGAGAGGCTGAATACCCCACGTAGTCAATGCGGTCTTAGCCTCTCTGGTGTCAACAGTCTGTCTGATTTTGGATTTTTTATTTTTTTTTCCAAAATCAGACTTGACACCAGAGAGGCTGAATACCGCACTGAGTCAATGCGGTCTTAGCCTCTCTGGTCTCAACACTCTGTCTGATTTTGGATTTTGGATTTTTTTTTTTTTTTCAAAAATCAGACTTGACACCAGAGAGGCTGAATACTGCACTGAGTCAATGCGGTCTTAGCCTCTCTGGTGTCAACACTCTGTCTGATTTTGGATTATTATAATTTTTTTCCAAAATCAGACTTGACACCAGAGAGGCTGAATACCGCACTGAGTCAATGCGGTCTTAGCCTCTCTGGTGTCAACACTCTGTCTGATTTTGGATTATTTTATTTTTTTTTCCAAAATCAGACTTGACACCAGAGAGGCTGAATACCGCACTGAGTCAATGCGGTCTTAGCCTCTCTGGTCTCAACACTCTGTCTGATTTTGGATTTTTTTTTTTTTTTTTCCAAAATCAGACTTGACACCAGAGAGGCTGAATACCGCACGTAGTCAATGCGGTCTTAGCCTCTCTGGTGTCAACACTCTGTCTGATTTTGGATTTTTTTTTTTTTTTCCAAAATCAGACTTGACACCAGAGAGGCTGAGTACCGCACTGAGTCAATGCGGTCTTAGCCTCTCTGGTCTCAACACTCTGTCTGATTTTGGATTTTTTTTTTTTTTTTTTCCCAAAATCAGACTTGACACCAGAGAGGCTGAATACCGCACTGAGTCAATGCGGTCTTAGCCTCTCTGGTGTCAACACTCTGTCTGATTTTGGATTTTTTTTTTTTTTTTTTACAAAATCAGACTTGACACCAGAGAGGCTGAATACCGCACTGAGTCAATGCGGTCTTAGCCTCTCTGGTGTCAACACTCTGTCTGATTTTGGATTTTTTTTTTTTTTTCCAAAATCAGACTTGACACCAGAGAGGCTGAATACCGCACTGAGTCAATGCGGTCTTAGCCTCTCTGGTCTCAACACTCTGTCTGATTTTGGATTTTTTTTTTTTTTTTTTCAAAAATCAGACTTGACACCAGAGAGGCTGAATACCGCACTGAGTCAATGCGGTCTTAGCCTCTCTGGTGTCAACACTCTGTCTGATTTTGGATTTTTTTTTTTTTTTTTCCAAAATCAGACTTGACACCAGAGAGGCTGAATACCGCACTGAGTCAATGCGGTCTTAGCCTCTCTGGTGTCAACACTCTGTCTGATTTTGGATTTTTTTTTTTTTTTCCAAAATCAGACTTGACACCAGAGAGGCTGAGTACCGCACTGAGTCAATGCGGTCTTAGCCTCTCTGGTGTCAACACTCTGTCTGATTTTGGATTTTTTTTTTTTTTTTCAAAATCAGACTTGACACCAGAGAGGCTGAATACTGCACTGAGTCAATGCGGTCTTAGCCTCTCTGGTGTCAACACTCTGTCTGATTTTGGATTTTTTTTTTTTTTTCCAAAATCAGACTTGACACCAGAGAGGCTGAATACCGCACTGAGTCAATGCGGTCTTAGCCTCTCTGGTCTCAACACTCTGTCTGATTTTGGATTTTTTTTTTTTTTTTTCCAAAATCAGACTTGACACCAGAGAGGCTGAATACCGCACGTAGTCAATGCGGTCTTAGCCTCTCTGGTGTCAACACTCTGTCTGATTTTGGATTTTTTTTTTTTTTTTCCAAAATCAGACTTGACACCAGAGAGGCTGAGTACCGCACTGAGTCAATGCGGTCTTAGCCTCTCTGGTGTCAACACTCTGTCTGATTTTGGATTTTTTTTTTTTTTTTCAAAATCAGACTTGACACCAGAGAGGCTGAATACTGCACTGAGTCAATGCGGTCTTAGCCTCTCTGGTCTCAACACTCTGTCTGATTTTGGATTTTTTTTTTTTTTTTTTTCAAAAATCAGACTTGACACCAGAGAGGCTGAATACCGCACTGAGTCAATGCGGTCTTAGCCTCTCTGGTGTCAACACTCTGTCTGATTTTGGATTATTATTATTTTTTTTCCAAAATCAGACTTGACACCAGAGAGGCTGAATACCGCACTGAGTCAATGCGGTCTTAGCCTCTCTGGTCTCAACACTCTGTCTGATTTTGGATTTTTTTTTTTTTTTCCAAAATCAGACTTGACACCAGAGAGGCTGAGTACCGCACTGAGTCAATGCGGTCTTAGCCTCTCTGGTGTCAACACTCTGTCTGATTTTGGATTATTATTTTTTTTTTTCCAAAATCAGACTTGACACCAGAGAGGCTGAATACTGCACTGAGTCAATGCGGTCTTAGCCTCTCTGGTCTCAACACTCTGTCTGATTTTGGATTTTTTTTTTTTTTTTTCCAAAATTAGACTTGACACCAGAGAGGCTGAATACCCCACGTAGTCAATGCGGTCTTAGCCTCTCTGGTGTCAACAGTCTGTCTGATTTTGGATTTTTTATTTTTTTTTCCAAAATCAGACTTGACACCAGAGAGGCTGAATACCGCACTGAGTCAATGCGGTCTTAGCCTCTCTGGTCTCAACACTCTGTCTGATTTTGGATTTTGGATTTTTTTTTTTTTTTCAAAAATCAGACTTGACACCAGAGAGGCTGAATACTGCACTGAGTCAATGCGGTCTTAGCCTCTCTGGTGTCAACACTCTGTCTGATTTTGGATTATTATAATTTTTTTCCAAAATCAGACTTGACACCAGAGAGGCTGAATACCGCACTGAGTCAATGCGGTCTTAGCCTCTCTGGTGTCAACACTCTGTCTGATTTTGGATTATTTTTTTTTTTTTTCCAAAATCAGACTTGACACCAGAGAGGCTGAATACCGCACTGAGTCAATGCGGTCTTAGCCTCTCTGGTCTCAACACTCTGTCTGATTTTGGATTTTTTTTTTTTTTTTTCCAAAATCAGACTTGACACCAGAGAGGCTGAATACCGCACGTAGTCAATGCGGTCTTAGCCTCTCTGGTGTCAACACTCTGTCTGATTTTGGATTTTTTTTTTTTTTTCCAAAATCAGACTTGACACCAGAGAGGCTGAGTACCGCACTGAGTCAATGCGGTCTTAGCCTCTCTGGTCTCAACACTCTGTCTGATTTTGGATTTTTTTTTTTTTTTTTTCCCAAAATCAGACTTGACACCAGAGAGGCTGAATACCGCACTGAGTCAATGCGGTCTTAGCCTCTCTGGTGTCAACACTCTGTCTGATTTTGGATTTTTTTTTTTTTTTTTTACAAAATCAGACTTGACACCAGAGAGGCTGAATACCGCACTGAGTCAATGCGGTCTTAGCCTCTCTGGTGTCAACACTCTGTCTGATTTTGGATTTTTTTTTTTTTTTCCAAAATCAGACTTGACACCAGAGAGGCTGAATACCGCACTGAGTCAATGCGGTCTTAGCCTCTCTGGTCTCAACACTCTGTCTGATTTTGGATTTTTTTTTTTTTTTTTTCAAAAATCAGACTTGACACCAGAGAGGCTGAATACCGCACTGAGTCAATGCGGTCTTAGCCTCTCTGGTGTCAACACTCTGTCTGATTTTGGATTTTTTTTTTTTTTTTTCCAAAATCAGACTTGACACCAGAGAGGCTGAATACCGCACTGAGTCAATGCGGTCTTAGCCTCTCTGGTCTCAACACTCTTGTCTGATTTTGGATTTTTTTTTTTTTTTTTTCCAAAATCAGACTTGACACCAGAGATGCTGAATACCGCACTGAGTCAATGCGGTCTTAGCCTCTCTGGTGTCAACACTCTGTCTGATTTTGGATTTTTTTTTTTTTGTCCAAAATCAGACTTGACACCAGAGAGGCTGAATACCGCACTGAGTCAATGCGGTCTTAGCCTCTCTGGTCTCAACACTCTGTCTGATTTTGGATTTTTTTTTTTTTTTTTCCAAAATCAGACTTGACACCAGAGAGGCTGAATACCGCACGTAGTCAATGCGGTCTTAGCCTCTCTGGTGTCAACACTCTGTCTGATTTTGGATTTTTTTTTTTTTTTCCAAAATCAGACTTGACACCAGAGAGGCTGAGTACCGCACTGAGTCAATGCGGTCTTAGCCTCTCTGGTGTCAACACTCTGTCTGATTTTGGATTATTATTATTTTTTTTCCAAAATCAGACTTGACACCAGAGAGGCTGAATACTGCACTGAGTCAATGCGGTCTTAGCCTCTCTGCTCTCAACACTCTGTCTGATTTTGGATTTTTTTTTTTTTTTTTCCAAAATTAGACTTGACACCAGAGAGGCTGAATACCGCACTGAGTCAATGCGGTCTTAGCCTCTCTGGTGTCAACACTCTGTCTGATTTTGGATTTTTTATTTTTTTTTCCAAAATCAGACTTGACACCAGAGAGGCTGAATACCGCACTGAGTCAATGCGGTCTTAGCCTCTCTGGTCTCAACACTCTGTCTGATTTTGGATTTTTTTTTTTTTTTTCCCAAAATCAGACTTGACACCAGAGAGGCTGAATACCGCACTGAGTCAAGGCGGTCTTAGCCTCTCTGGTGTCAACACTCTGTCTGATTTTGGATTTTCTTTTTTTTTTTTTTACAAAATCAGACTTGACACCAGAGAGGCTGAATACCGCACTGAGTCAATGCGGTCTTAGCCTCTCTGGTGTCAACACTCTGTCTGATTTTAGATTTTTTTTTTTTTTTCCAAAATCAGACTTGACACCAGAGAGGCTGAATACCGCACTGAGTCAATGCGGTCTTAGCCTCTCTGGTCTCAACACTCTGTCTGATTTTGGATTTTTTTTTTTTTTTCCAAAATCAGACTTGACACCAGAGAGGCTGAGTACCGCACTGAGTCAATGCGGTCTTAGCCTCTCTGGTGTCAACACTCTGTCTGATTTTGGATTATTATTTTTTTTTTTCCAAAATCAGACTTGACACCAGAGAGGCTGAATACTGCACTGAGTCAATGCGGTCTTAGCCTCTCTGGTCTCAACACTCTGTCTGATTTTGGATTTTTTTTTTTTTTTTTCCAAAATTAGACTTGACACCAGAGAGGCTGAATACCCCACGTAGTCAATGCGGTCTTAGCCTCTCTGGTGTCAACAGTCTGTCTGATTTTGGATTTTTTATTTTTTTTTCCAAAATCAGACTTGACACCAGAGAGGCTGAATACCGCACTGAGTCAATGCGGTCTTAGCCTCTCTGGTCTCAACACTCTGTCTGATTTTGGATTTTGGATTTTTTTTTTTTTTTCAAAAATCAGACTTGACACCAGAGAGGCTGAATACTGCACTGAGTCAATGCGGTCTTAGCCTCTCTGGTGTCAACACTCTGTCTGATTTTGGATTATTATAATTTTTTTCCAAAATCAGACTTGACACCAGAGAGGCTGAATACCGCACTGAGTCAATGCGGTCTTAGCCTCTCTGGTGTCAACACTCTGTCTGATTTTGGATTATTTTTTTTTTTTTTCCAAAATCAGACT
The DNA here is from genome assembly GCF_964638095.1 of Poromitra crassiceps. NCBI lineage: Eukaryota > Metazoa > Chordata > Actinopteri > Beryciformes > Melamphaidae > Poromitra > Poromitra crassiceps. The sequence goes on along the minus strand of NW_028151965.1, from coordinate 121,316 downwards.
TGACACCAGAGAGGCTGAATACCGCACTGAGTCAATGCGGTCTTAGCCTCTCTGGTCTCAACACTCTGTCTGATTTTGGATTTTTTTTTTTTTTTTTCCAAAATCAGACTTGACACCAGAGAGGCTGAATACCGCACGTAGTCAATGCGGTCTTAGCCTCTCTGGTGTCAACACTCTGTCTGATTTTGGATTTTTTTTTTTTTTTCCAAAATCAGACTTGACACCAGAGAGGCTGAGTACCGCACTGAGTCAATGCGGTCTTAGCCTCTCTGGTCTCAACACTCTGTCTGATTTTGGATTTTTTTTTTTTTTTTTTCCCAAAATCAGACTTGACACCAGAGAGGCTGAATACCGCACTGAGTCAATGCGGTCTTAGCCTCTCTGGTGTCAACACTCTGTCTGATTTTGGATTTTTTTTTTTTTTTTTTACAAAATCAGACTTGACACCAGAGAGGCTGAATACCGCACTGAGTCAATGCGGTCTTAGCCTCTCTGGTGTCAACACTCTGTCTGATTTTGGATTTTTTTTTTTTTTTCCAAAATCAGACTTGACACCAGAGAGGCTGAATACCGCACTGAGTCAATGCGGTCTTAGCCTCTCTGGTCTCAACACTCTGTCTGATTTTGGATTTTTTTTTTTTTTTTTTCAAAAATCAGACTTGACACCAGAGAGGCTGAATACCGCACTGAGTCAATGCGGTCTTAGCCTCTCTGGTGTCAACACTCTGTCTGATTTTGGATTTTTTTTTTTTTTTTTTCCAAAATCAGACTTGACACCAGAGAGGCTGAATACCGCACTGAGTCAATGCGGTCTTAGCCTCTCTGGTCTCAACACTCTTGTCTGATTTTGGATTTTTTTTTTTTTTTTTTCCAAAATCAGACTTGACACCAGAGATGCTGAATACCGCACTGAGTCAATGCGGTCTTAGCCTCTCTGGTGTCAACACTCTGTCTGATTTTGGATTTTTTTTTTTTTGTCCAAAATCAGACTTGACACCAGAGAGGCTGAATACCGCACTGAGTCAATGCGGTCTTAGCCTCTCTGGTCTCAACACTCTGTCTGATTTTGGATTTTTTTTTTTTTTTTTCCAAAATCAGACTTGACACCAGAGAGGCTGAATACCGCACGTAGTCAATGCGGTCTTAGCCTCTCTGGTGTCAACACTCTGTCTGATTTTGGATTTTTTTTTTTTTTTCCAAAATCAGACTTGACACCAGAGAGGCTGAGTACCGCACTGAGTCAATGCGGTCTTAGCCTCTCTGGTGTCAACACTCTGTCTGATTTTGGATTATTATTATTTTTTTTCCAAAATCAGACTTGACACCAGAGAGGCTGAATACTGCACTGAGTCAATGCGGTCTTAGCCTCTCTGCTCTCAACACTCTGTCTGATTTTGGATTTTTTTTTTTTTTTTTCCAAAATTAGACTTGACACCAGAGAGGCTGAATACCGCACTGAGTCAATGCGGTCTTAGCCTCTCTGGTGTCAACACTCTGTCTGATTTTGGATTTTTTATTTTTTTTTCCAAAATCAGACTTGACACCAGAGAGGCTGAATACCGCACTGAGTCAATGCGGTCTTAGCCTCTCTGGTCTCAACACTCTGTCTGATTTTGGATTTTTTTTTTTTTTTTCCCAAAATCAGACTTGACACCAGAGAGGCTGAATACCGCACTGAGTCAAGGCGGTCTTAGCCTCTCTGGTGTCAACACTCTGTCTGATTTTGGATTTTCTTTTTTTTTTTTTTACAAAATCAGACTTGACACCAGAGAGGCTGAATACCGCACTGAGTCAATGCGGTCTTAGCCTCTCTGGTGTCAACACTCTGTCTGATTTTAGATTTTTTTTTTTTTTTCCAAAATCAGACTTGACACCAGAGAGGCTGAATACCGCACTGAGTCAATGCGGTCTTAGCCTCTCTGGTCTCAACACTCTGTCTGATTTTGGATTTTTTTTTTTTTTTTTCAAAAATCAGACTTGACACCAGAGAGGCTGAATACCGCACTGAGTCAATGCGGTCTTAGCCTCTCTGGTGTCAACACTCTGTCTGATTTTGGATTTTTTTTTTTTTTTTTCCAAAATCAGACTTGACACCAGAGAGGCTGAATACCGCACTGAGCCAATGCGGTCTTAGCCTCTCTGGTCTCAACACTCTTGTCTGATTCTGGATTTTTTTTTTTTTTTTTCAAAAATCAGACTTGACACCAGAGAGGCTGAATACCGCACTGAGTCAATGCGGTCTTAGCCTCTCTGGTGTCAACACTCTGTCTGATTTTGGATTTTTTTTTTTTTGTCCAAAATCAGACTTGACACCAAAGAGGCTGAATACCGCACTGAGTCAATGCGGTCTTAGCCTCTCTGGTGTCAACACTCTGTCTGATTTTGGATTTTTTTTTTTTTTTTCCAAAATCAGACTTGACACCAGAGAGGCTGAATACTGCACTGAGTCAATGCGGTCTTAGCCTCTCTGGTCTCAACACTCTGTCTGATTTTGGATTTTTTTTTTTTTTCCCAAAATCAGACTTGACACCAGAGAGGCTGAATACCGCACTGAGTCAATGCGGTCTTAGCCTCTCTGGTGTCAACACTCTGTCTGATTTTGGATTTTTTTTTTTTTTTCCAAAATCAGACTTGACACCAGAGAGGCTGAATACCGCACTGAGTCAATGCGGTCTTAGCCTCTCTGGTCTCAACACTCTGTCTGATTTTGGATTTTGGATTTTTTTTTTTTTTTCAAAAATCAGACTTGACACCAGAGAGGCTGAATACCGCACTGAGTCAATGCGGTCTTAGCCTCTCTGGTGTCAACACTCTGTCTGATTTTGGATTATTATTATTTTTTTCCAAAATCAGACTTGACACCAGAGAGGCTGAATACTGCACTGAGTCAATGCGGTCTTAGCCTCTCTGGTCTCAACACTCTGTCTGATTTTGGATTTTTTTTTTTTTTTTTCCAAAATCAGACTTGACACCAGAGAGGCTGAATACCGCACGTAGTCAATGCGGTCTTAGCCTCTCTGGTGTCAACACTCTGTCTGATTTTGGATTTTTTTTTTTTTTTCCAAAATCAGACTTGACACCAGAGAGGCTGAGTACCGCACTGAGTCAATGCGGTCTTAGCCTCTCTGGTGTCAACACTCTGTCTGATTTTGGATTTTTTATTTTTTTTTCCAAAATCAGACTTGACACCAGAGAGGCTGAATACCGCACTGAGTCAATGCGGTCTTAGCCTCTCTGGTCTCAACACTCTTGTCTGATTTTGGATTTTTTTTTTTTTTTTTTCCAAAATCAGACTTGACACCAGAGAGGCTGAATACCGCACTGAGTCAATGCGGTCTTAGCCTCTCTGGTGTCAACACTCTGTCTGATTTTGGATTTTTTTTTTTTTGTCCAAAATCAGACTTGACACCAGAGAGGCTGAATACCGCACTGAGTCAATGCGGTCTTAGCCTCTCTGGTGTCAACTCTCTGTCTGATTTTGGATTTTTTTTTTTTTTTTCCAAAATCAGACTTGACACCAGAGAGGCTGAATACTGCACTGAGTCAATGCGGTCTTAGCCTCTCTGGTCTCAACACTCTGTCTGATTTTGGATTTTTTTTTTTTTTTCCCAAAATCAGACTTGACACCAGAGAGGCTGAATACCGCACTGAGTCAATGCGGTCTTAGCCTCTCTGGTGTCAACACTCTGTCTGATTTTGGATTTTTTTTTTTTTTTCCAAAATCAGACTTGACACCAGAGAGGCTGAATACCGCACTGAGTCAATGCGGTCTTAGCCTCTCTGGTCTCAACACTCTGTCTGATTTTGGATTTTGGATTTTTTTTTTTTTTTTCAAAAATCAGACTTGACACCAGAGAGGCTGAATACCGCACTGAGTCAATGCGGTCTTAGCCTCTCTGGTGTCAACACTCTGTCTGATTTTGGATTTTTTTTTTTTTTTTCCAAAATCAGACTTGACACCAGAGAGGCTGAATACTGCACTGAGTCAATGCGGTCTTAGCCTCTCTGGTCTCAACACTCTGTCTGATTTTGGATTTTTTTTTTTTTTTCCCAAAATCAGACTTGACACCAGAGAGGCTGAATACCGCACTGAGTCAATGCGGTCTTAGCCTCTCTGGTGTCAACACTCTGTCTGATTTTGGATTTTTTTTTTTTTTTCCAAAATCAGACTTGACACCAGAGAGGCTGAATACCGCACTGAGTCAATGCGGTCTTAGCCTCTCTGGTCTCAACACTCTGTCTGATTTTGGATTTTGGATTTTTTTTTTTTTTTCAAAAATCAGACTTGACACCAGAGAGGCTGAATACCGCACTGAGTCAATGCGGTCTTAGCCTCTCTGGTGTCAACACTCTGTCTGATTTTGGATTATTATTATTTTTTTCCAAAATCAGACTTGACACCAGAGAGGCTGAATACTGCACTGAGTCAATGCGGTCTTAGCCTCTCTGGTCTCAACACTCTGTCTGATTTTGGATTTTTTTTTTTTTTTTTCCAAAATCAGACTTGACACCAGAGAGGCTGAATACCGCACGTAGTCAATGCGGTCTTAGCCTCTCTGGTGTCAACACTCTGTCTGATTTTGGATTTTTTTTTTTTTTTCCAAAATCAGACTTGACACCAGAGAGGCTGAGTACCGCACTGAGTCAATGCGGTCTTAGCCTCTCTGGTGTCAACACTCTGTCTGATTTTGGATTTTTTATTTTTTTTTCCAAAATCAGACTTGACACCAGAGAGGCTGAATACCGCACTGAGTCAATGCGGTCTTAGCCTCTCTGGTCTCAACACTCTGTCTGATTTTGGATTTTTTTTTTTTTTTTTCCCAAAATCAGACTTGACACCAGAGAGGCTGAATACCGCACTGAGTCAATGCGGTCTTAGCCTCTCTGGTGTCAACACTCTGTCTGATTTTGGATTTTTTTTTTTTTTTTTTTCAAAATCAGACTTGACACCAGAGAGGCTGAATACCGCACTGAGTCAATGCGGTCTTAGCCTCTCTGGTGTCAACACTCTGTCTGATTTTGGATTTTTTTTTTTTTTTCCAAAATCAGACTTGACACCAGAGAGGCTGAATACTGCACTGAGTCAATGCGGTCTTAGCCTCTCTGGTCTCAACACTCTGTCTGATTTTGGATTTTTTTTTTTTTTTTTTCAAAAATCAGACTTGACACCAGAGAGGCTGAATACCGCACTGAGTCAATGCGGTCTTAGCCTCTCTGGTGTCAACACTCTGTCTGATTTTGGATTATTTTTTTTTTTTTTCCAAAATCAGACTTGACACCAGAGAGGCTGAATACCGCACTGAGTCAATGCGGTCTTAGCCTCTCTGGTCTCAACACTCTGTCTGATTTTGGATTTTTTTTTTTTTTTTTCCAAAATCAGACTTGACACCAGAGAGGCTGAATACCGCACGTAGTCAATGCGGTCTTAGCCTCTCTGGTGTCAACACTCTGTCTGATTTTGGATTTTTTTTTTTTTTTCCAAAATCAGACTTGACACCAGAGAGGCTGAGTACCGCACTGAGTCAATGCGGTCTTAGCCTCTCTGGTGTCAACACTCTGTCTGATTTTGGATTATTATTATTTTTTTTCCAAAATCAGACTTGACACCAGAGAGGCTGAATACTGCACTGAGTCAATGCGGTCTTAGCCTCTCTGGTCTCAACACTCTGTCTGATTTTGGATTTTTTTTTTTTTTTTTCCAAAATTAGACTTGACACCAGAGAGGCTGAATACCGCACGTAGTCAATGCGGTCTTAGCCTCTCTGGTGTCAACACTCTGTCTGATTTTGGATTTTTTATTTTTTTTTCCAAAATCAGACTTGACACCAGAGAGGCTGAATACCGCACTGAGTCAATGCGGTCTTAGCCTCTCTGGTCTCAACACTCTGTCTGATTTTGGATTTTTTTTTTTTTTTTTCCCAAAATCAGACTTGACACCAGAGAGGCTGAATACCGCACTGAGTCAATGCGGTCTTAGCCTCTCTGGTGTCAACACTCTGTCTGATTTTGGATTTTTTTTTTTTTTTTTTTACAAAATCAGACTTGACACCAGAGAGGCTGAATACCGCACTGAGTCAATGCGGTCTTAGCCTCTCTGGTGTCAACACTCTGTCTGATTTTGGATTTTTTTTTTTTTTTCCAAAATCAGACTTGACACCAGAGAGGCTGAATACCGCACTGAGTCAATGCGGTCTTAGCCTCTCTGGTCTCAACACTCTGTCTGATTTTGGATTTTTTTTTTTTTTTTTTCAAAAATCAGACTTGACACCAGAGAGGCTGAATACCGCACTGAGTCAATGCGGTCTTAGCCTCTCTGGTGTCAACACTCTGTCTGATTTTGGATTATTTATTTATTTTTTCCAAAATCAGACTTGACACCAGAGAGGCTGAATACCGCACTGAGTCAATGCGGTCTTAGCCTCTCTGGTGTCAACACTCTGTCTGATTTTGGATTATTATTATTTTTTTTCCAAAATCAGACTTGACACCAGAGAGGCTGAATACTGCACTGAGTCAATGCGGTCTTAGCCTCTCTGGTCTCAACACTCTGTCTGATTTTGGATTTTTTTTTTTTTTTTTCCAAAATTAGACTTGACACCAGAGAGGCTGAATACCGCACGTAGTCAATGCGGTCTTAGCCTCTCTGGTGTCAACACTCTGTCTGATTTTGGATTTTTTATTTTTTTTTCCAAAATCAGACTTGACACCAGAGAGGCTGAATACCGCACTGAGTCAATGCGGTCTTAGCCTCTCTGGTCTCAACACTCTGTCTGATTTTGGATTTTTTTTTTTTTTTTTCCCAAAATCAGACTTGACACCAGAGAGGCTGAATACCGCACTGAGTCAATGCGGTCTTAGCCTCTCTGGTGTCAACACTCTGTCTGATTTTGGATTTTTTTTTTTTTTTTTTTACAAAATCAGACTTGACACCAGAGAGGCTGAATACCGCACTGAGTCAATGCGGTCTTAGCCTCTCTGGTGTCAACACTCTGTCTGATTTTGGATTTTTTTTTTTTTTTCCAAAATCAGACTTGACACCAGAGAGGCTGAATACCGCACTGAGTCAATGCGGTCTTAGCCTCTCTGGTCTCAACACTCTGTCTGATTTTGGATTTTTTTTTTTTTTTTTTCAAAAATCAGACTTGACACCAGAGAGGCTGAATACTGCACTGAGTCAATGCGGTCTTAGCCTCTCTGGTGTCAACACTCTGTCTGATTTTGGATTATTTATTTTTTTTTTCCAAAATCAGACTTGACACCAGAGAGGCTGAATACCGCACTGAGTCAATGCGGTCTTAGCCTCTCTGGTCTCAACACTCTTGTCTGATTTTGGATTTTTTTTTTTTTTTTTTCCAAAATCAGACTTGACACCAGAGAGGCTGAATACCGCACTGAGTCAATGCGGTCTTAGCCTCTCTGGTGTCAACACTCTGTCTGATTTTGGATTTTTTTTTTTTTTTTTCAAAAATCAGACTTGACACCAGAGAGGCTGAATACCGCACTGAGTCAATGCAGTCTTAGCCTCTCTGGTGTCAACACTCTGTCTGATTTTGGATTTTTTTTTTTTTTCCCAAAATCAGACTTGACACCAGAGAGGCTGAATACCGCACTGAGTCAATGCGGTCTTAGCCTCTCTGGTCTCAACACTCTGTCTGATTTTGGATTTTTTTTTTTTTTTCCAAAATCAGACTTGACACCAGAGAGGCTGAATACCGCACTGAGTCAATGCGGTCTTAGCCTCTCTGGTGTCAACACTCTGTCTGATTTTGGATTTTTTTTTTTTTTTTCCAAAATCAGACTTGACACCAGAGAGGCTGAGTACCGCACTGAGTCAATGCGGTCTTAGCCTCTCTGGTGTCAACACTCTGTCTGATTTTGGATTTTTTTTTTTTTTTTTCCAAAATCAGACTTGACACCAGAGAGGCTGAATACCGCACTGAGTCAATGTGGTCTTAGCCTCTCTGGTCTCAACACTCTGTCTGATTTTGGATTTTTTTTTTTTTTGTCCAAAATCAGACTTGACACCAGAGAGGCTGAATACCGCACTGAGTCAATGCGGTCTTAGCCTCTCTGGTGTCAACACTCTGTCTGATTTTGGATTTTTTTTTTTTTTTTCCAAAATCAGACTTGACACCAGAGAGGCTGAATACTGCACTGAGTCAATGCGGTCTTAGCCTCTCTGGTCTCAACACTCTGTCTGATTTTGGATTTTTTTTTTTTTTTTCCCAAAATCAGACTTGACACCAGAGAGGCTGAATACCGCACTGAGTCAATGCGGTCTTAGCCTCTCTGGTGTCAACACTCTGTCTGATTTTGGATTTTTTTTATTTTTTCCAAAATCAGACTTGACACCAGAGAGGCTGAATACCGCACTGAGTCAATGCGGTCTTAGCCTCTCTGGTCTCAACACTCTGTCTGATTTTGGATTTTGGATTTTTTTTTTTTTTTCAAAAATCAGACTTGACACCAGAGAGGCTGAATACCGCACTGAGTCAATGCGGTCTTAGCCTCTCTGGTGTCAACACTCTGTCTGATTTTGGATTTTTTTTTTTTTTTTTCCAAAATCAGACTTGACACCAGAGAGGCTGAATACCGCACGTAGTCAATGCGGTCTTAGCCTCTCTGGTGTCAACACTCTGTCTGATTTTGGATTTTTTTTTTTTTTTCCAAAATCAGACTTGACACCAGAGAGGCTGAGTACCGCACTGAGTCAATGCGGTCTTAGCCTCTCTGGTGTCAACACTCTGTCTGATTTTGGATTTTTTATTTTTTTTTCCAAAATCAGACTTGACACCAGAGAGGCTGAATACCGCACTGAGTCAATGCGGTCTTAGCCTCTCTGGTCTCAACACTCTGTCTGATTTTGGATTTTTTTTTTTTTTTTCCCCAAAATCAGACTTGACACCAGAGAGGCTGAATACCGCACTGAGTCAATGCGGTCTTAGCCTCTCTGGTGTCAACACTCTGTCTGATTTTGGATTTTTTTTTTTTTTTCCAAAATCAGACTTGACACCAGAGAGGCTGAATACTGCACTGAGTCAATGCGGTCTTAGCCTCTCTGGTCTCAACACTCTGTCTGATTTTGGATTTTTTTTTTTTTTTCCAAAATCAGACTTGACACCAGAGAGGCTGAGTACCGCACTGAGTCAATGTGGTCTTAGCCTCTCTGGTGTCAACACTCTGTCTGATTTTGGATTTTTTATTTTTTTTTCCAAAATCAGACTTGACACCAGAGAGGCTGAATACCGCACTGAGTCAATGCGGTCTTAGCCTCTCTGGTGTCAACACTCTGTCTGATTTTGGATTTTTTTTTTTTTTTTCCAAAATCAGACTTGACACCAGAGAGGCTGAGTACCGCACTGAGTCAATGCGGTCTTAGCCTCTCTGGTGTCAACACTCTGTCTGATTTTGGATTTTTTTTTTTTTTTTTCCAAAATCAGACTTGACACCAGAGAGGCTGAATACCGCACTGAGTCAATGTGGTCTTAGCCTCTCTGGTCTCAACACTCTGTCTGATTTTGGATTTTTTTTTTTTTTGTCCAAAATCAGACTTGACACCAGAGAGGCTGAATACCGCACTGAGTCAATGCGGTCTTAGCCTCTCTGGTGTCAACACTCTGTCTGATTTTGGATTTTTTTTTTTTTTTTCCAAAATCAGACTTGACACCAGAGAGGCTGAATACTGCACTGAGTCAATGCGGTCTTAGCCTCTCTGGTCTCAACACTCTGTCTGATTTTGGATTTTTTTTTTTTTTTCCCAAAATCAGACTTGACACCAGAGAGGCTGAATACCGCACTGAGTCAATGCGGTCTTAGCCTCTCTGGTGTCAACACTCTGTCTGATTTTGGATTTTTTTTTTTTTTTCCAAAATCAGACTTGACACCAGAGAGGCTGAATACCGCACTGAGTCAATGCGGTCTTAGCCTCTCTGGTCTCAACACTCTGTCTGATTTTGGATTTTGGATTTTTTTTTTTTTTCAAAAATCAGACTTGACACCAGAGAGGCTGAATACCGCACTGAGTCAATGCGGTCTTAGCCTCTCTGGTGTCAACACTCTGTCTGATTTTGGATTATTATTATTTTTTTCCAAAATCAGACTTGACACCAGAGAGGCTGAATACTGCACTGAGTCAATGCGGTCTTAGCCTCTCTGGTCTCAACACTCTGTCTGATTTTGGATTTTTTTTTTTTTTTTTTCCAAAATCAGACTTGACACCAGAGAGGCTGAATACCGCACGTAGTCAATGCGGTCTTAGCCTCTCTGGTGTCAACACTCTGTCTGATTTTGGATTTTTTTTTTTTTTTTCCAAAATCAGACTTGACACCAGAGAGGCTGAGTACCGCACTGAGTCAATGCGGTCTTAGCCTCTCTGGTGTCAACACTCTGTCTGATTTTGGATTTTTTATTTTTTTTTCCAAAATCAGACTTGACACCAGAGAGGCTGAATACCGCACTGAGTCAATGCGGTCTTAGCCTCTCTGGTCTCAACACTCTGTCTGATTTTGGATTTTTTTTTTTTTTTTCCCAAAATCAGACTTGACACCAGAGAGGCTGAATACCGCACTGAGTCAATGCGGTCTTAGCCTCTCTGGTGTCAACACTCTGTCTGATTTTGGATTTTTTTTTTTTTTTTTTCCAAAATCAGACTTGACACCAGAGAGGCTGAATACCGCACTGAGTCAATGCGGTCTTAGCCTCTCTGGTGTCAACACTCTGTCTGATTTTGGATTTTTTTTTTTTTTTCCAAAATCAGACTTGACACCAGAGAGGCTGAATACTGCACTGAGTCAATGCGGTCTTAGCCTCTCTGGTCTCAACACTCTGTCTGATTTTGGATTTTTTTTTTTTTTTTTCAAAAATCAGACTTGACACCAGAGAGGCTGAATACCGCACTGAGTCAATGCGGTCTTAGCCTCTCTGGTGTCAACACTCTGTCTGATTTTGGATTATTTATTTATTTTTTCCAAAATCAGACTTGACACCAGAGAGGCTGAATACCGCACTGAGTCAATGCGGTCTTAGCCTCTCTGGTCTCAACACTCTGTCTGATTTTGGATTTTTTTTTTTTTTTTTCCAAAATCAGACTTGACACCAGAGAGGCTGAATACCGCACGTAGTCAATGCGGTCTTAGCCTCTCTGGTGTCAACACTCTGTCTGATTTTGGATTTTTTTTTTTTTCCAAAATCAGACTTGACACCAGAGAGGCTGAGTACCGCACTGAGTCAATGCGGTCTTAGCCTCTCTGGTGTCAACACTCTGTCTGATTTTGGATTTTTTATTTTTTTTTCCAAAATCAGACTTGACACCAGAGAGGCTGAGTACCGCACTGAGTCAATGCGGTCTTAGCCTCTCTGGTGTCAACACTCTGTCTGATTTTGGATTTTTTTTTTTTTTTTTCCAAAATCAGACTTGACACCAGAGAGGCTGAATACCGCACTGAGTCAATGTGGTCTTAGCCTCTCTGGTCTCAACACTCTGTCTGATTTTGGATTTTTTTTTTTTTGTCCAAAATCAGACTTGACACCAGAGAGGCTGAATACCGCACTGAGTCAATGCGGTCTTAGCCTCTCTGGTGTCAACACTCTGTCTGATTTTGGATTTTTTTTTTTTTTTTCCAAAATCAGACTTGACACCAGAGAGGCTGAATACTGCACTGAGTCAATGCGGTCTTAGCCTCTCTGGTCTCAACACTCTGTCTGATTTTGGATTTTTTTTTTTTTTTCCCAAAATCAGACTTGACACCAGAGAGGCTGAATACCGCACTGAGTCAATGCGGTCTTAGCCTCTCTGGTGTCAACACTCTGTCTGATTTTGGATTTTTTTTTTTTTTTCCAAAATCAGACTTGACACCAGAGAGGCTGAATACCGCACTGAGTCAATGCGGTCTTAGCCTCTCTGGTCTCAACACTCTGTCTGATTTTGGATTTTGGATTTTTTTTTTTTTTTCAAAAATCAGACTTGACACCAGAGAGGCTGAATACCGCACTGAGTCAATGCGGTCTTAGCCTCTCTGGTGTCAACACTCTGTCTGATTTTGGATTATTATTATTTTTTTCCAAAATCAGACTTGACACCAGAGAGGCTGAATACTGCACTGAGTCAATGCGGTCTTAGCCTCTCTGGTCTCAACACTCTGTCTGATTTTGGATTTTTTTTTTTTTTTTTTCCAAAATCAGACTTGACACCAGAGAGGCTGAATACCGCACGTAGTCAATGCGGTCTTAGCCTCTCTGGTGTCAACACTCTGTCTGATTTTGGATTTTTTTTTTTTTTTCCAAAATCAGACTTGACACCAGAGAGGCTGAGTACCGCACTGAGTCAATGCGGTCTTAGCCTCTCTGGTGTCAACACTCTGTCTGATTTTGGATTTTTTATTTTTTTTTCCAAAATCAGACTTGACACCAGAGAGGCTGAATACCGCACTGAGTCAATGCGGTCTTAGCCTCTCTGGTCTCAACACTCTGTCTGATTTTGGATTTTTTTTTTTTTTTTCCCAAAATCAGACTTGACACCAGAGAGGCTGAATACCGCACTGAGTCAATGCGGTCTTAGCCTCTCTGGTGTCAACACTCTGTCTGATTTTGGATTTTTTTTTTTTTTTTTTCCAAAATCAGACTTGACACCAGAGAGGCTGAATACCGCACTGAGTCAATGCGGTCTTAGCCTCTCTGGTGTCAACACTCTGTCTGATTTTGGATTTTTTTTTTTTTTCCAAAATCAGACTTGACACCAGAGAGGCTGAATACTGCACTGAGTCAATGCGGTCTTAGCCTCTCTGGTCTCAACACTCTGTCTGATTTTGGATTTTTTTTTTTTTTTTTCAAAAATCAGACTTGACACCAGAGAGGCTGAATACCGCACTGAGTCAATGCGGTCTTAGCCTCTCTGGTGTCAACACTCTGTCTGATTTTGGATTATTTATTTATTTTTTCCAAAATCAGACTTGACACCAGAGAGGCTGAATACCGCACTGAGTCAATGCGGTCTTAGCCTCTCTGGTCTCAACACTCTGTCTGATTTTGGATTTTTTTTTTTTTTTTTCCAAAATCAGACTTGACACCAGAGAGGCTGAATACCGCACGTAGTCAATGCGGTCTTAGCCTCTCTGGTGTCAACACTCTGTCTGATTTTGGATTTTTTTTTTTTTCCAAAATCAGACTTGACACCAGAGAGGCTGAGTACCGCACTGAGTCAATGCGGTCTTAGCCTCTCTGGTGTCAACACTCTGTCTGATTTTGGATTTTTTATTTTTTTTTCCAAAATCAGACTTGACACCAGAGAGGCTGAATACCGCACTGAGTCAATGCGGTCTTAGCCTCTCTGGTCTCAACACTCTGTCTGATTTTGGATTTTTTTTTTTTTTTTTCCCAAAATCAGACTTGACACCAGAGAGGCTGAATACCGCACTGAGTCAATGCGGTCTTAGCCTCTCTGGTGTCAACACTCTGTCTGATTTTGGATTTTTTTTTTTTTTTTTACAAAATCAGACTTGACACCAGAGAGGCTGAATACCGCACTGAGTCAATGCGGTCTTAGCCTCTCTGGTGTCAACACTCTGTCTGATTTTGGATTTTTTTTTTTTTTTTTCCAAAATCAGACTTGACACCAGAGAGGCTGAATACCGCACTGAGTCAATGCAGTCTTAGCCTCTCTGGTGTCAACACTCTGTCTGATTTTGGATTTTTTTTTTTTTTCCCAAAATCAGACTTGACACCAGAGAGGCTGAATACCGCACTGAGTCAATGCGGTCTTAGCCTCTCTGGTCTCAACACTCTGTCTGATTTTGGATTTTTTTTTTTTTTTCCAAAATCAGACTTGACACCAGAGAGGCTGAATACCGCACTGAGTCAATGCGGTCTTAGCCTCTCTGGTGTCAACACTCTGTCTGATTTTGGATTTTTTTTTTTTTTTTCCAAAATCAGACTTGACACCAGAGAGGCTGAGTACCGCACTGAGTCAATGCGGTCTTAGCCTCTCTGGTGTCAACACTCTGTCTGATTTTGGATTTTTTTTTTTTTTTTCCAAAATCAGACTTGACACGAGAGAGGCTGAATACCGCACTGAGTCAATGTGGTCTTAGCCTCTCTGGTCTCAACACTCTGTCTGATTTTGGATTTTTTTTTTTTTTTTTCCAAAATCAGACTTGACACGAGAGAGGCTGAATACCGCACTGAGTCAATGTGGTCTTAGCCTCTCTGGTCTCAACACTCTGTCTGATTTTGGATTTTTTTTTTTTTTGTCCAAAATCAGACTTGACACCAGAGAGGCTGAATACCGCACTGAGTCAATGCGGTCTTAGCCTCTCTGGTGTCAACACTCTGTCTGATTTTGGATTTTTTTTTTTTTTTTCCAAAATCAGACTTGACACCAGAGAGGCTGAATACTGCACTGAGTCAATGCGGTCTTAGCCTCTCTGGTCTCAACACTCTGTCTGATTTTGGATTTTTTTTTTTTTTTCCCAAAATCAGACTTGACACCAGAGAGGCTGAATACCGCACTGAGTCAATGCGGTCTTAGCCTCTCTGGTGTCAACACTCTGTCTGATTTTGGATTTTTTTTTTTTTTTCCAAAATCAGACTTGACACCAGAGAGGCTGAATACCGCACTGAGTCAATGCGGTCTTAGCCTCTCTGGTCTCAACACTCTGTCTGATTTTGGATTTTGGATTTTTTTTTTTTTTTCAAAAATCAGACTTGACACCAGAGAGGCTGAATACCGCACTGAGTCAATGCGGTCTTAGCCTCTCTGGTGTCAACACTCTGTCTGATTTTGGATTTTTTTTTTTTTTTTCCAAAATCAGACTTGACACCAGAGAGGCTGAATACTGCACTGAGTCAATGCGGTCTTAGCCTCTCTGGTCTCAACACTCTGTCTGATTTTGGATTTTTTTTTTTTTTTTTCCAAAATCAGACTTGACACCAGAGAGGCTGAATACCGCACGTAGTCAATGCGGTCTTAGCCTCTCTGGTGTCAACACTCTGTCTGATTTTGGATTTTTTTTTTTTTTTCCAAAATCAGACTTGACACCAGAGAGGCTGAGTACCGCACTGAGTCAATGCGGTCTTAGCCTCTCTGGTGTCAACACTCTGTCTGATTTTGGATTTTTTATTTTTTTTTCCAAAATCAGACTTGACACCAGATAGGCTGAATACCGCACTGAGTCAATGCGGTCTTAGCCTCTCTGGTCTCAACACTCTGTCTGATTTTGGATTTTTTTTTTTTTTTTTCCCAAAATCAGACTTGACACCAGAGAGGCTGAATACCGCACTGAGTCAATGCGGTCTTAGCCTCTCTGGTGTCAACACTCTGTCTGATTTTGGATTTTTTTTTTTTTTTTTTTCCAAAATCAGACTTGACACCAGAGAGGCTGAATACCGCACTGAGTCAATGCGGTCTTAGCCTCTCTGGTCTCAACACTCTGTCTGATTTTGGATTTTTTTTTTTTTTGTCCAAAATCAGACTTGACACCAGAGAGGCTGAATACCGCACTGAGTCAATGCGGTCTTAGCCTCTCTGGTGTCAACACTCTGTCTGATTTTGGATTTTTTTTTTTTTTTTCCAAAATCAGACTTGACACCAGAGAGGCTGAATACTGCACTGAGTCAATGCGGTCTTAGCCTCTCTGGTCTCAACACTCTGTCTGATTTTGGATTTTTTTTTTTTTTTCCCAAAATCAGACTTGACACCAGAGAGGCTGAATACCGCACTGAGTCAATGCGGTCTTAGCCTCTCTGGTGTCAACACTCTGTCTGATTTTGGATTTTTTTTTTTTTTTCCAAAATCAGACTTGACACCAGAGAGGCTGAATACCGCACTGAGTCAATGCGGTCTTAGCCTCTCTGGTCTCAACACTCTGTCTGATTTTGGATTTTGGATTTTTTTTTTTTTTTCAAAAATCAGACTTGACACCAGAGAGGCTGAATACCGCACTGAGTCAATGCGGTCTTAGCCTCTCTGGTGTCAACACTCTGTCTGATTTTGGATTATTATTATTTTTTTCCAAAATCAGACTTGACACCAGAGAGGCTGAATACTGCACTGAGTCAATGCGGTCTTAGCCTCTCTGGTCTCAACACTCTGTCTGATTTTGGATTTTTTTTTTTTTTTTTTTCCAAAATCAGACTTGACACCAGAGAGGCTGAATACCGCACGTAGTCAATGCGGTCTTAGCCTCTCTGGTGTCAACACTCTGTCTGATTTTGGATTTTTTTTTTTTTTTCCAAAATCAGACTTGACACCAGAGAGGCTGAGTACCGCACTGAGTCAATGCGGTCTTAGCCTCTCTGGTGTCAACACTCTGTCTGATTTTGGATTTTTTATTTTTTTTTCCAAAATCAGACTTGACACCAGAGAGGCTGAATACCGCACTGAGTCAATGCGGTCTTAGCCTCTCTGGTCTCAACACTCTGTCTGATTTTGGATTTTTTTTTTTTTTTTTCCCAAAATCAGACTTGACACCAGAGAGGCTGAATACCGCACTGAGTCAATGCGGTCTTAGCCTCTCTGGTGTCAACACTCTGTCTGATTTTGGATTTTTTTTTTTTTTTTTTCCAAAATCAGACTTGACACCAGAGAGGCTGAATACCGCACTGAGTCAATGCGGTCTTAGCCTCTCTGGTGTCAACACTCTGTCTGATTTTGGATTTTTTTTTTTTTTCCAAAATCAGACTTGACACCAGAGAGGCTGAATACTGCACTGAGTCAATGCGGTCTTAGCCTCTCTGGTCTCAACACTCTGTCTGATTTTGGATTTTTTTTTTTTTTTTTCAAAAATCAGACTTGACACCAGAGAGGCTGAATACCGCACTGAGTCAATGCGGTCTTAGCCTCTCTGGTGTCAACACTCTGTCTGATTTTGGATTATTTATTTATTTTTTCCAAAATCAGACTTGACACCAGAGAGGCTGAATACCGCACTGAGTCAATGCGGTCTTAGCCTCTCTGGTCTCAACACTCTGTCTGATTTTGGATTTTTTTTTTTTTTTTTCCAAAATCAGACTTGACACCAGAGAGGCTGAATACCGCACGTAGTCAATGCGGTCTTAGCCTCTCTGGTGTCAACACTCTGTCTGATTTTGGATTTTTTTTTTTTTTTCCAAAATCAGACTTGACACCAGAGAGGCTGAGTACCGCACTGAGTCAATGCGGTCTTAGCCTCTCTGGTGTCAACACTCTGTCTGATTTTGGATTATTATTTTTTTTTTTCCAAAATCAGACTTGACACCAGAGAGGCTGAATACTGCACTGAGTCAATGCGGTCTTAGCCTCTCTGGTCTCAACACTCTGTCTGATTTTGGATTTTTTTTTTTTTTTTCCCAAAATTAGACTTGACACCAGAGAGGCTGAATACCGCACGTAGTCAATGCGGTCTTAGCCTCTCTGGTGTCAACACTCTGTCTGATTTTGGATTTTTTTTTTTTTCCAAAATCAGACTTGACACCAGAGAGGCTGAGTACCGCACTGAGTCAATGCGGTCTTAGCCTCTCTGGTGTCAACACTCTGTCTGATTTTGGATTTTTTATTTTTTTTTCCAAAATCAGACTTGACACCAGAGAGGCTGAATACCGCACTGAGTCAATGCGGTCTTAGCCTCTCTGGTCTCAACACTCTGTCTGATTTTGGATTTTTTTTTTTTTTTTCCCAAAATCAGACTTGACACCAGAGAGGCTGAATACCGCACTGAGTCAATGCGGTCTTAGCCTCTCTGGTGTCAACACTCTGTCTGATTTTGGATTTTTTTTTTTTTTTTTTACAAAATCAGACTTGACACCAGAGAGGCTGAATACCGCACTGAGTCAATGCGGTCTTAGCCTCTCTGGTGTCAACACTCTGTCTGATTTTGGATTTTTTTTTTTTTTTTTCCAAAATCAGACTTGACACCAGAGAGGCTGAATACCGCACTGAGTCAATGCAGTCTTAGCCTCTCTGGTGTCAACACTCTGTCTGATTTTGGATTTTTTTTTTTTTTCCCAAAATCAGACTTGACACCAGAGAGGCTGAATACCGCACTGAGTCAATGCGGTCTTAGCCTCTCTGGTCTCAACACTCTGTCTGATTTTGGATTTTTTTTTTTTTTTCCAAAATCAGACTTGACACCAGAGAGGCTGAATACCGCACTGAGTCAATGCGGTCTTAGCCTCTCTGGTGTCAACACTCTGTCTGATTTTGGATTTTTTTTTTTTTTCCAAAATCAGACTTGACACCAGAGAGGCTGAGTACCGCACTGAGTCAATGCGGTCTTAGCCTCTCTGGTGTCAACACTCTGTCTGATTTTGGATTTTTTTTTTTTTTTTCCAAAATCAGACTTGACACCAGAGAGGCTGAATACCGCACTGAGTCAATGTGGTCTTAGCCTCTCTGGTCTCAACACTCTGTCTGATTTTGGATTTTTTTTTTTTTTGTCCAAAATCAGACTTGACACCAGAGAGGCTGAATACCGCACTGAGTCAATGCGGTCTTAGCCTCTCTGGTGTCAACACTCTGTCTGATTTTGGATTTTTTTTTTTTTTTTCCAAAATCAGACTTGACACCAGAGAGGCTGAATACTGCACTGAGTCAATGCGGTCTTAGCCTCTCTGGTCTCAACACTCTGTCTGATTTTGGATTTTTTTTTTTTTTTCCCAAAATCAGACTTGACACCAGAGAGGCTGAATACCGCACTGAGTCAATGCGGTCTTAGCCTCTCTGGTGTCAACACTCTGTCTGATTTTGGATTTTTTTTTTTTTTTCCAAAATCAGACTTGACACCAGAGAGGCTGAATACCGCACTGAGTCAATGCGGTCTTAGCCTCTCTGGTCTCAACACTCTGTCTGATTTTGGATTTTGGATTTTTTTTTTTTTTTCAAAAATCAGACTTGACACCAGAGAGGCTGAATACCGCACTGAGTCAATGCGGTCTTAGCCTCTCTGGTGTCAACACTCTGTCTGATTTTGGATTTTTTTTTTTTTTTTCCAAAATCAGACTTGACACCAGAGAGGCTGAATACTGCACTGAGTCAATGCGGTCTTAGCCTCTCTGGTCTCAACACTCTGTCTGATTTTGGATTTTTTTTTTTTTTTTTCCAAAATCAGACTTGACACCAGAGAGGCTGAATACCGCACGTAGTCAATGCGGTCTTAGCCTCTCTGGTGTCAACACTCTGTCTGATTTTGGATTTTTTTTTTTTTTTCCAAAATCAGACTTGACACCAGAGAGGCTGAGTACCGCACTGAGTCAATGCGGTCTTAGCCTCTCTGGTGTCAACACTCTGTCTGATTTTGGATTTTTTATTTTTTTTTCCAAAATCAGACTTGACACCAGATAGGCTGAATACCGCACTGAGTCAATGCGGTCTTAGCCTCTCTGGTCTCAACACTGTCTGATTTTGGATTTTTTTTTTTTTTTTTCCCAAAATCAGACTTGACACCAGAGAGGCTGAATACCGCACTGAGTCAATGCGGTCTTAGCCTCTCTGGTGTCAACACTCTGTCTGATTTTGGATTTTTTTTTTTTTTTTTTTTCCAAAATCAGACTTGACACCAGAGAGGCTGAATACCGCACTGAGTCAATGCGGTCTTAGCCTCTCTGGTGTCAACACTCTGTCTGATTTTGGATTTTTTTTTTTTTTCTCCAAAATCAGACTTGACACCAGAGAGGCTGAATACTGCACTGAGTCAATGCGGTCTTAGCCTCTCTGGTCTCAACACTCTGTCTGATTTTGGATTTTTTTTTTTTTTTTTTCAAAAATCAGACTTGACACCAGAGAGGCTGAATACCGCACTGAGTCAATGCGGTCTTAGCCTCTCTGGTGTCAAGTCTGATTTTGGAAAAAAAAAAAAAAATCCAAAATCAGACAGAGTGTTGACACCAGAGAGGCTAAGACCGCATTGACTCAGTGCGGTATTCAGCCTCTCTGGTGTCAAGTCTGATTTTGGAAAAAAAAAAAAAAATCCAAAATCAGACAGAGTGTTGACACCAGAGAGGCTAAGACCGCATTGACTCAGTGCGGTATTCAGCCTCTCTGGTGTCAAGTCTGATTTTGGAAAAAAAAAAAAAAAAATCCAAAATCAGACAGAGTGTTGAGACCAGAGAGGCTAAGACCGCATTGACTCAGTGCGGTATTCAGCCTCTCTGGTGTCAAGTCTGATTTAAAAAAAAAAAAAAAAAAAATCCAAAATCAGACAGTGTTGACACCAGAGAGGCTAAGACTGCATTGACTCAGTGCGGTATTCAGCCTCTCTGGTGTCAAGTCTGATTTTGGAAAAAAAAAAAAAAAATCCAAAATCAGACATTGTTGACACCAGAGAGGCTAAGACCGCATTGACTCAGTGCGGTATTCAGCCTCTCTGGTGTCAAGTCAGATTTTGGGAAAAAAAAAAAAAAAAATCCAAAATCAGACAGAGTGTTGAGACCAGAGAGGCTAAGACCGCATTGACTCAGTGCGGTATTCAGCCTCTCTGGTGTCAATACTCTGATTTTGGGGGAAAAAAAAAAAATCCAAAATCAGACAGAGTGTTGACACCAGAGAGGCTAAGACCGCATTGACTCAGTGCGGTATTCAGCCTCTCTGGTGTCAAGTCTGATTTTGGAAAAAAATAAAAAATAATCCAAAATCAGACAGAGTGTTGACACCAGAGAGGCTAAGACCGCATTGACTCAGTGCGGTATTCAGCCTCTCTGGTGTCAAGTCTGATTTTTGAAAAAAAAAAAAAAAAATCCAAAATCAGACAGAGTGTTGAGACCAGAGAGGCTAAGACTGCATTGACTCAGTGCGGTACTCAGCCTCTCTGGTGTCAAGTCTGATTTTTGAAAAAAATAAATAATAATCCAAAATCAGACAGAGTGTTGACACCAGAGAGGCTAAGACCGCATTGACTCAGTGCGGTATTCAGCCTCTCTGGTGTCAAGTCTGATTTTTGAAAAAAAAAAAAAAAAATCCAAAATCAGACAGAGTGTTGAGACCAGAGAGGCTAAGACCGCATTGACTCAGTGCGGTATTCAGCCTCTCTGGTGTCAAGTCTGATTTTGGAAAAAAAAAAAAAAATCCAAAATCAGACAGAGTGTTGACACCAGAGAGGCTAAGACCGCATTGACTCAGTGCGGTATTCAGCCTCTCTGGTGTCAAGTCTGATTTTGGAAAAAAAAAAAAAAAATCCAAAATCAGACAGAGTGTTGACACCAGAGAGGCTAAGACCGCATTGACTCAGTGCGGTATTCAGCCTCTCTGGTGTCAAGTCTGATTTTGGAAAAAAAAAAAAAAAAAAAATCCAAAATCAGACAGAGTGTTGAGACCAGAGAGGCTAAGACCGCATTGACTCAGTGCGGTATTCAGCCTCTCTGGTGTCAAGTCTGATTTTTGAAAAAAAAAAAAAAAAATCCAAAATCAGACAGAGTGTTGACACCAGAGAGGCTAAGACCGCATTGACTCAGTGCAGTATTCAGCCTCTCTGGTGTCAAGTCTGATTTTGGAAAAAAAAAAAAAAAAAAAATCCAAAATCAGACAAGAGTGTTGAGACCAGAGAGGCTAAGACCGCATTGACTCAGTGCGCTATTCAGCCTCTCTGGTGTCAAGTCTGATTTTGGAAAAAAAAAAAAAAAAATCCAAAATCAGACAGAGTGTTGACACCAGAGAGGCTAAGACCGCATTGACTCAGTGCGGTATTCAGCCTCTCTGGTGTCAAGTCTGATTTTGGGAAAAAAAAAAAAAAAATCCAAAATCAGACAGAGTGTTGAGACCAGAGAGGCTAAGACCGAATTGACTCAGTGCGGTATTCAGCCTCTCTGGTGTCAAGTCTGATTTTGGAAAAAAAAAAAAAAAAAAATCCAAAATCAGACAGAGTGTTGAGACCAGAGAGGCTAAGACCGCATTGACTCAGTGCGGTATTCAGCCTCTCTGGTGTCAAGTCTGATTTTTGAAAAAAAAAAAAAAAAATCCAAAATCAGACAGAGTGTTGAGACCAGAGAGGCTAAGACCGCATTGACTCAGTGCGGTATTCAGCCTCTCTGGTGTCAAGTCTGATTTTGGAAAAACAAAAAAAAAAATCCAAAATCAGACAGAGTGTTGAGACCAGAGAGGCTAAGACCGCATTGACTCAGTGCGGTATTCAGCCTCTCTGGTGTCAAGTCTGATTTAAAAAAAAAAAAAAAAAAAATCCAAAATCAGACAGAGTGTTGACACCAGAGAGGCTAAGACTGCATTGACTCAGTGCGGTATTCAGCCTCTCTGGTGTCAAGTCTGATTTTGGAAAAAAAAAAAAAAAAATCCAAAATCAGACAGTGTTGACACCAGAGAGGCTAAGACCGCATTGACTCAGTGCGGTATTCAGCCTCTCTGGTGTCAAGTCAGATTTTGGAAAAAAAAAAAAAAAAAATCCAAAATCAGACAGAGTGTTGAGACCAGAGAGGCTAAGACAGCATTGACTCAGTGCGGTATTCAGCCTCTCTGGTGTCAAGTCCGATTTTGGAAAAAAAAATAAAAAAAATCCAAAATCAGACAGAGTGTTGACACCAGAGAGGCTAAGACCGCATTGACTCAGTGCGGTATTCAGCCTCTCTGGTGTCAAGTCTGATTTTGGACAAAAAAAAAAAAAATCCAAAATCAGACAGAGTGTTGAGACCAGAGAGGCTAAGATCGCATTGACTCAGTGCGGTATTCAGCCTCTCTGGTGTCAAGTCTGATTTTGGAAAAAAAAAAAAAAAAATCCAAAATCAGACAGAGTGTTGACACCAGAGAGGCTAAGACCGCATTGACTCAGTGCGGTACTCAGCCTCTCTGGTGTCAAGTCTGATTTTGGAAAAAAAAAAAAAAATTCAAAATCAGACAGAGTGTTGACACCAGAGAGGCTAAGACCGCATTGACTACGTGCGGTATTCAGCCTCTCTGGTGTCAAGTCTGATTTTGGAAAAAAAAAAAAAAAAATCCAAAATCAGACAGAGTGTTGAGACCAGAGAGGCTAAGACCGCATTGACTCAGTGCGGTATTCAGCCTCTCTGGTGTCAAGTCTGATTTTGGAAAAAAAATAATAATAATCCAAAATCAGACAGAGTGTTGACACCAGAGAGGCTAAGACCGCATTGACTCAGTGCGGTATTCAGCCTCTCTGGTGTCAAGTCTGATTTTTGAAAAAAAAAAAAAAAAAAATCCAAAATCAGACAGAGTGTTGAGACCAGAGAGGCTAAGACCGCATTGACTCAGTGCGATATTCAGCCTCTCTGGTGTCAAGTCTGATTTTGGAAAAAAAAAAAAAAAAATCCAAAATCAGACAGAGTGTTGAGACCAGAGAGGCTAAGACCGCATTGACTCAGTGCGGTATTCAGCCTCTCTGGTGTCAAGTCTGATTTTGGAAAAAAAAAAAAAAATCCAAAATCAGACAGAGTGTTGACACCAGAGAGGCTAAGACCGCATTGACTCAGTGCGGTATTCAGCCTCTCTGGTGTCAAGTCTGATTTTGGAAAAAAAAAAAAAAAATCCAAAATCAGACAGAGTGTTGACACCAGAGAGGCTAAGACCGCATTGACTCAGTGCGGTATTCAGCCTCTCTGGTGTCAAGTCTGATTTTGGGAAAAAAAAAAAAAAAATCCAAAATCAGACAGAGTGTTGAGACCAGAGAGGCTAAGACCGAATTGACTCAGTGCGGTATTCAGCCTCTCTGGTGTCAAGTCTGATTTTGGAAAAAAAAAAAAAAAAAAAAATCCAAAATCAGACAGAGTGTTGAGACCAGAGAGGCTAAGACCGCATTGACTCAGTGCGGTATTCAGCCTCTCTGGTTCAAGTCTGATTTTTGAAAAAAAAAAAAAAAAAATCCAAAATCAGACAGAGTGTTGAGACCAGAGAGGCTAAGACCGCATTGACTCAGTGCGGTATTCAGCCTCTCTGGTGTCAAGTCTGATTTTGGAAAAAAATAAAAAAAAATCCAAAATCAGACAGAGTGTTGACACCAGAGAGGCTAAGACCGCATTGACTCAGTGCGGTATTCAGCCTCTCTGGTGTCAAGTCTGATTTTTGAAAAAAAAAAAAAAAAATCCAAAATCAGACAGAGTGTTGAGACCAGAGAGGCTAAGACCGCATTGACTCAGTGCGGTATTCAGCCTCTCTGGTGTCAAGTCTGATTTTTGAAAAAAAAAAATAATAATCCAAAATCAGACAGAGTGTTGACACCAGAGAGGCTAAGACCGCATTGACTCAGTGCGGTATTCAGCCTCTCTGGTGTCAAGTCTGATTTTTGAAAAAAAATAATAATAATCCAAAATCAGACAGAGTGTTGACACCAGAGAGGCTAAGACCGCATTGACTCAGTGCAGTATTCAGCCTCTCTGGTGTCAAGTCTGATTTTGGAAAAAAAAAAAAAAAAAAAATCCAAAATCAGACAAGAGTGTTGAGACCAGAGAGGCTAAGACCGCATTGACTCAGTGCGGTATTCAGCCTCTCTGGTGTCAAGTCTGATTTTGGGAAAAAAAAAAAAAAAAATCCAAAATCAGACAGAGTGTTGAGACCAGAGAGGCTAAGACCGCATTGACTCAGTGCGGTATTCAGCCTCTCTGGTGTCAAGTCTGATTTTTGGAAAAAAAAAAAAAAAATCCAAAATCAGACAGAGTGTTGAGACCAGAGAGGCTAAGACCGCATTGACTCAGTGCGGTATTCAGCCTCTCTGGTGTCAAGTCTGATTTTGGAAAAAAAAAAAAAAAAATCCAAAATCAGACAGAGTGTTGAGACCAGAGAGGCTAAGACCGCATTGACTCAGTGCGGTATTCAGCCTCTCTGGTGTCAAGTCTGATTTAAAAAAAAAAAAAAAAAAAATCCAAAATCAGACAGAGTGTTGACACCAGAGAGGCTAAGACTGCATTGACTCAGTGCGGTATTCAGCCTCTCTGGTGTCAAGTCTGATTTTGGAAAAAAAAAAAAAAAAATCCAAAATCAGACAGTGTTGACACCAGAGAGGCTAAGACCGCATTGACTCAGTGCGGTATTCAGCCTCTCTGGTGTCAAGTCAGATTTTGGAAAAAAAAAAAAAAAAAATCCAAAATCAGACAGAGTGTTGAGACCAGAGAGGCTAAGACAGCATTGACTCAGTGCGGTATTCAGCCTCTCTGGTGTCAAGTCTGATTTTGGAAAAAAAAATAAAAAAAATCCAAAATCAGACAGAGTGTTGACACCAGAGAGGCTAAGACCGCATTGACTCAGTGCGGTATTCAGCCTCTCTGGTGTCAAGTCTGATTTTGGACAAAAAAAAAAAAAATCCAAAATCAGACAGAGTGTTGAGACCAGAGAGGCTAAGATCGCATTGACTCAGTGCGGTATTCAGCCTCTCTGGTGTCAAGTCTGATTTTGGAAAAAAAAAAAAAAAAATCCAAAATCAGACAGAGTGTTGACACCAGAGAGGCTAAGACCGCATTGACTCAGTGCGGTACTCAGCCTCTCTGGTGTCAAGTCTGATTTTGGAAAAAAAAAAAAAAATTCAAAATCAGACAGAGTGTTGACACCAGAGAGGCTAAGACCGCATTGACTACGTGCGGTATTCAGCCTCTCTGGTGTCAAGTCTGATTTTGGAAAAAAAAAAAAAAAAATCCAAAATCAGACAGAGTGTTGAGACCAGAGAGGCTAAGACCGCATTGACTCAGTGCGGTATTCAGCCTCTCTGGTGTCAAGTCTGATTTTGGAAAAAAAATAATAATAATCCAAAATCAGACAGAGTGTTGACACCAGAGAGTCTAAGACCGCATTGACTCAGTGCGGTATTCAGCCTCTCTGGTGTCAAGTCTGATTTTTGAAAAAAAAAAAAAAAAAAATCCAAAATCAGACAGAGTGTTGAGACCAGAGAGGCTAAGACCGCATTGACTCAGTGCGGTATTCAGCCTCTCTGGTGTCAAGTCTGATTTTGGAAAAAAAAAAAAAAATCCAAAATCAGACAGAGTGTTGACACCAGAGAGGCTAAGACCGCATTGACTCAGTGCGGTATTCAGCCTCTCTGGTGTCAAGTCTGATTTTGGAAAAAAAAAAAAAAAATCCAAAATCAGACAGAGTGTTGACACCAGAGAGGCTAAGACCGCATTGACTCAGTGCGGTATTCAGCCTCTCTGGTGTCAAGTCTGATTTTGGGAAAAAAAAAAAAAAAATCCAAAATCAGACAGAGTGTTGAGACCAGAGAGGCTAAGACCGAATTGACTCAGTGCGGTATTCAGCCTCTCTGGTGTCAAGTCTGATTTTGGAAAAAAAAAAAAAAAAAAAAATCCAAAATCAGACAGAGTGTTGAGACCAGAGAGGCTAAGACCGCATTGACTCAGTGCGGTATTCAGCCTCTCTGGTGTCAAGTCTGATTTTTGAAAAAAAAAAAAAAAAATCCAAAATCAGACAGAGTGTTGAGACCAGAGAGGCTAAGACCGCATTGACTCAGTGCGGTATTCAGCCTCTCTGGTGTCAAGTCTGATTTTGGAAAAAAATAAAAAATAATCCAAAATCAGACAGAGTGTTGACACCAGAGAGGCTAAGACCGCATTGACTCAGTGCGGTATTCAGCCTCTCTGGTGTCAAGTCTGATTTTTGAAAAAAAAAAAAAAAAATCCAAAATCAGACAGAGTGTTGAGACCAGAGAGGCTAAGACCGCATTGACTCAGTGCGGTATTCAGCCTCTCTGGTGTCAAGTCTGATTTTTGAAAAAAAAAAATAATAATCCAAAATCAGACAGAGTGTTGACACCAGAGAGGCTAAGACCGCATTGACTCAGTGCGGTATTCAGCCTCTCTGGTGTCAAGTCTGATTTTTGAAAAAAAATAATAATAATCCAAAATCAGACAGAGTGTTGACACCAGAGAGGCTAAGACCGCATTGACTCAGTGCAGTATTCAGCCTCTCTGGTGTCAAGTCTGATTTTGGAAAAAAAAAAAAAAAAAAAATCCAAAATCAGACAAGAGTGTTGAGACCAGAGAGGCTAAGACCGCATTGACTCAGTGCGGTATTCAGCCTCTCTGGTGTCAAGTCTGATTTTGGAAAAAAAAAAAAAAAAATCCAAAATCAGACAGAGTGTTGACACCAGAGAGGCTAAGACCGCATTGACTCAGTGCGGTATTCAGCCTCTCTGGTGTCAAGTCTGATTTTGGGAAAAAAAAAAAAAAAAAATCCAAAATCAGACAGAGTGTTGAGACCAGAGAGGCTAAGACCGCATTGACTCAGTGCAGTATTCAGCCTCTCTGGTGTCAAGTCCGATTTTTGAAAAAAAAAAAAAAAAATCCAAAATCAGACAGAGTGTTGACACCAGAGAGGCTAAGACCGCATTGACTCAGTGCAGTATTCAGCCTCTCTGGTGTCAAGTCTGATTTTGGAAAAAAAAAAAAAAAAAAAAATCCAAAATCAGACAAGAGTGTTGAGACCAGAGAGGCTAAGACCGCATTGACTCAGTGCGGTATTCAGCCTCTCTGGTGTCAAGTCTGATTTTGGAAAAAAAAAAAAAAAATCCAAAATCAGACAGAGTGTTGACACCAGAGAGGCTAAGACCGCATTGACTCAGTGCGGTATTCAGCCTCTCTGGTGTCAAGTCTGATTTTGGGAAAAAAAAAAAAAAAATCCAAAATCAGACAGAGTGTTGAGACCAGAGAGGCTAAGACCGAATTGACTCAGTGCGGTATTCAGCCTCTCTGGTGTCAAGTCTGATTTTTGAAAAAAAAAAAAAAAAATCCAAAATCAGACAGAGTGTTGAGACCAGAGAGGCTAAGACCGCATTGACTCAGTGCGGTATTCAGCCTCTCTGGTGTCAAGTCTGATTTTTGAAAAAAAAAAATAATAATCCAAAATCAGACAGAGTGTTGACACCAGAGAGGCTAAGACCGCATTGACTCAGTGCGGTATTCAGCCTCTCTGGTGTCAAGTCTGATTTTGGGAAAAAAAAAAAAAAAATCCAAAATCAGACAGAGTGTTGACACCAGAGAGGCTAAGACCGCATTGACTCAGTGCGGTATTCAGCCTCTCTGGTGTCAAGTCTGATTTTTGAAAAAAAAAAAAAAAAATCCAAAATCAGACAGAGTGTTGAGACCAGAGAGGCTAAGACCGCATTGACTCAGTGCGGTATTCAGCCTCTCTGGTGTCAAGTCTGATTTAAAAAAAAAAAAAAAAAAAATCCAAAATCAGACAGAGTGTTGACACCAGAGAGGCTAAGACCGCATTGACTCAGTGCAGTATTCAGCCTCTCTGGTGTCAAGTCTGATTTTGGAAAAAAAAAAAAAAAAAAAATCCAAAATCAGACAAGAGTGTTGAGACCAGAGAGGCTAAGACCGCATTGACTCAGTGCGGTATTCAGCCTCTCTGGTGTCAAGTCTGATTTTGGAAAAAAAAAAAAAAAAATCCAAAATCAGACAGAGTGTTGACACCAGAGAGGCTAAGACCGCATTGACTCAGTGCGGTATTCAGCCTCTCTGGTGTCAAGTCTGATTTTGGGAAAAAAAAAAAAAAAAATCCAAAATCAGACAGAGTGTTGAGACCAGAGAGGCTAAGACCGCATTGACTCAGTGCGGTATTCAGCCTCTCTGGTGTCAAGTCCGATTTTTGAAAAAAAAAAAAAAAAATCCAAAATCAGACAGAGTGTTGACACCAGAGAGGCTAAGACCGCATTGACTCAGTGCAGTATTCAGCCTCTCTGGTGTCAAGTCTGATTTTGGAAAAAAAAAAAAAAAAAAAATCCAAAATCAGACAAGAGTGTTGAGACCAGAGAGGCTAAGACCGCATTGACTCAGTGCGGTATTCAGCCTCTCTGGTGTCAAGTCTGATTTTGGAAAAAAAAAAAAAAAAATCCAAAATCAGACAGAGTGTTGAGACCAGAGAGGCTAAGACCGCATTGACTCAGTGCGGTATTCAGCCTCTCTGGTGTCAAGTCTGATTTAAAAAAAAAAAAAAAAAATCCAAAATCAGACAGAGTGTTGACACCAGAGAGGCTAAGACTGCATTGACTCAGTGCGGTATTCAGCCTCTCTGGTGTCAAGTCTGATTTTGGAAAAAAAAAAAAAAAATCCAAAATCAGACAGTGTTGACACCAGAGAGGCTAAGACCGCATTGACTCAGTGCGGTATTCAGCCTCTCTGGTGTCAAGTCTGATTTTGGAAAAAAAAATAAAAAAAATACAAAATCAGACAGAGTGTTGACACCAGAGAGGCTAAGACCGCATTGACTCAGTGCGGTATTCAGCCTCTCTGGTGTCAAGTCTGATTTTGGACAAAAAAAAAAAAAATCCAAAATCAGACAGAGTGTTGAGACCAGAGAGGCTAAGATCGCATTGACTCAGTGCGGTATTCAGCCTCTCTGGTGTCAAGTCTGATTTTGGAAAAAAAAAAAAAAAAATCCAAAATCAGACAGAGTGTTGACACCAGAGAGGCTAAGACCGCATTGACTCAGTGCGGTACTCAGCCTCTCTGGTGTCAAGTCTGATTTTGGAAAAAAAAAAAAAAATTCAAAATCAGACAGAGTGTTGAGACCAGAGAGGCTAAGACCGCATTGACTCAGTGCGGTATTCAGCCTCTCTGGTGTCAAGTCTGATTTTGGAAAAAAAAAAAAAAAATCCAAAATCAGACAGAGTGTTGACACCAGAGAGGCTAAGACCACATTGACTCAGTGCGGTATTCAGCCTCTCTGGTGTCAAGTCTGATTTTGGAAAAAAAAAAAAAAAAATCCAAAATCAGACAGAGTGTTGACACCAGAGAGGCTAAGACCGCATTGACTCAGTGCGGTATTCAGCCTCTCTGGTGTCAAGTCTGATTTTGGGAAAAAAAAAAAAAAAATCCAAAATCAGACAGAGTGTTGAGACCAGAGAGGCTAAGACCGAATTGACTCAGTGCGGTATTCAGCCTCTCTGGTGTCAAGTCTGATTTTGGAAAAAAAAAAAAAAAAAAAATCCAAAATCAGACAGAGTGTTGAGACCAGAGAGGCTAAGACCGCATTGACTCAGTGCGGTATTCAGCCTCTCTGGTGTCAAGTCTGATTTTTGAAAAAAAAAAAAAAAAATCCAAAATCAGACAGAGTGTTGACACCAGAGAGGCTAAGACCGCATTGACTCAGTGCGGTATTCAGCCTCTCTGGTGTCAAGTCTGATTTTTGAAAAAAAAAAAAAAAAATCCAAAATCAGACAGAGTGTTGAGACCAGAGAGGCTAAGACCGCATTGACTCAGTGCGGTATTCAGCCTCTCTGGTGTCAAGTCTGATTTTTGAAAAAAAATAATAATAATCCAAAATCAGACAGAGTGTTGACACCAGAGAGGCTAAGACCGCATTGACTCAGTGCGGTATTCAGCCTCTCTGGTGTCAAGTCTGATTTTGGACAAAAAAAAAAAAAATCCAAAATCAGACAGAGTGTTGAGACCAGAGAGGCTAAGATCGCATTGACTCAGTGCGGTATTCAGCCTCTCTGGTGTCAAGTCTGATTTTGGAAAAAAAAAAAAAAAAATCCAAAATCAGACAGAGTGTTGACACCAGAGAGGCTAAGACCGCATTGACTCAGTGCGGTACTCAGCCTCTCTGGTGTCAAGTCTGATTTTGGAAAAAAAAAAAAAAATTCAAAATCAGACAGAGTGTTGAGACCAGAGAGGCTAAGACCGCATTGACTCAGTGCGGTATTCAGCCTCTCTGGTGTCAAGTCTGATTTTGGAAAAAAAAAAAAAAATCCAAAATCAGACAGAGTGTTGACACCAGAGAGGCTAAGACCACATTGACTCAGTGCGGTATTCAGCCTCTCTGGTGTCAAGTCTGATTTTGGAAAAAAAAAAAAAAAATCCAAAATCAGACAGAGTGTTGACACCAGAGAGGCTAAGACCGCATTGACTCAGTGCGGTATTCAGCCTCTCTGGTGTCAAGTCTGATTTTGGGAAAAAAAAAAAAAAAATCCAAAATCAGACAGAGTGTTGAGACCAGAGAGGCTAAGACCGAATTGACTCAGTGCGGTATTCAGCCTCTCTGGTGTCAAGTCTGATTTTGGAAAAAAAAAAAAAAAAAAAATCCAAAATCAGACAGAGTGTTGAGACCAGAGAGGCTAAGACCGCATTGACTCAGTGCGGTATTCAGCCTCTCTGGTGTCAAGTCTGATTTTTGAAAAAAAAAAAAAAAAATCCAAAATCAGACAGAGTGTTGACACCAGAGAGGCTAAGACCGCATTGACTCAGTGCGGTATTCAGCCTCTCTGGTGTCAAGTCTGATTTTTGAAAAAAAAAAAAAAAAATCCAAAATCAGACAGAGTGTTGAGACCAGAGAGGCTAAGACCGCATTGACTCAGTGCGGTATTCAGCCTCTCTGGTGTCAAGTCTGATTTTTGAAAAAAAATAATAATAATCCAAAATCAGACAGAGTGTTGACACCAGAGAGGCTAAGACCGCATTGACTCAGTGCGGTATTCAGCCTCTCTGGTGTCAAGTCTGATTTTTGAAAAAAAATAATAATAATCCAAAATCAGACAGAGTGTTGACACCAGAGAGGCTAAGACCGCATTGACTCAGTGCAGTATTCAGCCTCTCTGGTGTCAAGTCTGATTTTGGAAAAAAAAAAAAAAAAAAATCCAAAATCAGACAAGAGTGTTGAGACCAGAGAGGCTAAGACCGCATTGACTCAGTGCGGTATTCAGCCTCTCTGGTGTCAAGTCTGATTTTGGAAAAAAAAAAAAAAAAATCCAAAATCAGACAGAGTGTTGACACCAGAGAGGCTAAGACCGCATTGACTCAGTGCGGTATTCAGCCTCTCTGGTGTCAAGTCTGATTTTGGGGAAAAAAAAAAAAAAAATCCAAAATCAGACAGAGTGTTGAGACCAGAGAGGCTAAGACCGCATTGACTCAGTGCGGTATTCAGCCTCTCTGGTGTCAAGTCCGATTTTTGAAAAAAAAAAAAAAAAATCCAAAATCAGACAGAGTGTTGACACCAGAGAGGCTAAGACCGCATTGACTCAGTGCAGTATTCAGCCTCTCTGGTGTCAAGTCTGATTTTGGAAAAAAAAAAAAAAAAAAAATCCAAAATCAGACAAGAGTGTTGAGACCAGAGAGGCTAAGACCGCATTGACTCAGTGCGGTATTCAGCCTCTCTGGTGTCAAGTCTGATTTTGGAAAAAAAAAAAAAAAATCCAAAATCAGACAGAGTGTTGACACCAGAGAGGCTAAGACCGCATTGACTCAGTGCGGTATTCAGCCTCTCTGGTGTCAAGTCTGATTTTGGGAAAAAAAAAAAAAAAATCCAAAATCAGACAGAGTGTTGAGACCAGAGAGGCTAAGACCGAATTGACTCAGTGCGGTATTCAGCCTCTCTGGTGTCAAGTCTGATTTTGGAAAAAAAAAAAAAAAAAAAATCCAAAATCAGACAGAGTGTTGAGACCAGAGAGGCTAAGACCGCATTGACTCAGTGCGGTATTCAGCCTCTCTGGTGTCAAGTCTGATTTTTGAAAAAAAAAAAAAAAAATCCAAAATCAGACAGAGTGTTGACACCAGAGAGGCTAAGACCGCATTGACTCAGTGCGGTATTCAGCCTCTCTGGTGTCAAGTCTGATTTTTGAAAAAAAAAAAAAAAAATCCAAAATCAGACAGAGTGTTGAGACCAGAGAGGCTAAGACAGCATTGACTCAGTGCGGTATTCAGCCTCTCTGGTGTCAAGTCTGATTTTTGAAAAAAAATAATAATAATCCAAAATCAGACAGAGTGTTGACACCAGAGAGGCTAAGACCGCATTGACTCAGTGCGGTATTCAGCCTCTCTGGTGTCAAGTCTGATTTTTGAAAAAAAATAATAATAATCCAAAATCAGACAGAGTGTTGACACCAGAGAGGCTAAGACCGCATTGACTCAGTGCAGTATTCAGCCTCTCTGGTGTCAAGTCTGATTTTGGAAAAAAAAAAAAAAAAAAAATCCAAAATCAGACAAGAGTGTTGAGACCAGAGAGGCTAAGACCGCATTGACTCAGTGCGGTATTCAGCCTCTCTGGTGTCAAGTCTGATTTTGGAAAAAAAAAAAAAAAAATCCAAAATCAGACAGAGTGTTGACACCAGAGAGGCTAAGACCGCATTGACTCAGTGCGGTATTCAGCCTCTCTGGTGTCAAGTCTGATTTTGGGAAAAAAAAAAAAAAAAATCCAAAATCAGACAGAGTGTTGAGACCAGAGAGGCTAAGACCGCATTGACTCAGTGCGGTATTCAGCCTCTCTGGTGTCAAGTCCGATTTTTGAAAAAAAAAAAAAAAAATCCAAAATCAGACAGAGTGTTGACACCAGAGAGGCTAAGACCGCATTGACTCAGTGCAGTATTCAGCCTCTCTGGTGTCAAGTCAGATTTTGGAAAAAAAAAAAAAAAAAAAATCCAAAATCAGACAAGAGTGTTGAGACCAGAGAGGCTAAGACCGCATTGACTCAGTGCGGTATTCAGCCTCTCTGGTGTCAAGTCTGATTTTGGAAAAAAAAAAAAAAAAATCCAAAATCAGACAGAGTGTTGAGACCAGAGAGGCTAAGACCGCATTGACTCAGTGCGGTATTCAGCCTCTCTGGTGTCAAGTCTGATTTTTGAAAAAAAAAAAAAAAAATCCAAAATCAGACAGAGTGTTGACACCAGAGAGGCTAAGACCGCATTGACTCAGTGCGGTATTCAGCCTCTCTGGTGTCAAGTCTGATTTTTGAAAAAAAAAAAAAAAAATCCAAAATCAGACAGAGTGTTGAGACCAGAGAGGCTAAGACAGCATTGACTCAGTGCGGTATTCAGCCTCTCTGGTGTCAAGTCTGATTTTTGAAAAAAAAAAATAATAATCCAAAATCAGACAGAGTGTTGACACCAGAGAGGCTAAGACCGCATTGACTCAGTGCGGTATTCAGCCTCTCTGGTGTCAAGTCTGATTTTTGAAAAAAAATAATAATAATCCAAAATCAGACAGAGTGTTGACACCAGAGAGGCTAAGACCGCATTGACTCAGTGCAGTATTCAGCCTCTCTGGTGTCAAGTCTGATTTTGGAAAAAAAAAAAAAAAAAAAATCCAAAATCAGACAAGAGTGTTGAGACCAGAGAGGCTAAGACCGCATTGACTCAGTGCGGTATTCAGCCTCTCTGGTGTCAAGTCCGATTTTTGAAAAAAAAAAAAAAAAATCCAAAATCAGACAGAGTGTTGACACCAGAGAGGCTAAGACCGCATTGACTCAGTGCAGTATTCAGCCTCTCTGGTGTCAAGTCTGATTTTGGAAAAAAAAAAAAAAAAAAAATCCAAAATCAGACAAGAGTGTTGAGACCAGAGAGGCTAAGACCGCATTGACTCAGTGCGGTATTCAGCCTCTCTGGTGTCAAGTCTGATTTTGGAAAAAAAAAAAAAAAAAAAAAAAATCAGACAGAGTGTTGACACCAGAGAGGCTAAGACCGCATTGACTCAGTGCGGTATTCAGCCTCTCTGGTGTCAAGTCTGATTTTGGGAAAAAAAAAAAAAAATCCAAAATCAGACAGAGTGTTGAGACCAGAGAGGCTAAGACCGAATTGACTCAGTGCGGTATTCAGCCTCTCTGGTGTCAAGTCTGATTTTTGAAAAAAAAAAAAAAAAATCCAAAATCAGACAGAGTGTTGAGACCAGAGAGGCTAAGACCGCATTGACTCAGTGCGGTATTCAGCCTCTCTGGTGTCAAGTCTGATTTTCGAAAAAAAATAATAATAATCCAAAATCAGACAGAGTGTTGACACCAGAGAGGCTAAGACCGCATTGACTCAGTGCGGTATTCAGCCTCTCTGGTGTCAAGTCTGATTTTGGGAAAAAAAAAAAAAAAAATCCAAAATCAGACAGAGTGTTGACACCAGAGAGGCTAAGACCGCATTGACTCAGTGCGGTATTCAGCCTCTCTGGTGTC
Organism: Poromitra crassiceps; assembly: GCF_964638095.1. NCBI lineage: Eukaryota > Metazoa > Chordata > Actinopteri > Beryciformes > Melamphaidae > Poromitra > Poromitra crassiceps. Next base: position 86,518 of record NW_028151965.1, on the reverse strand, counting down.
AAGTCTGATTTTTGAAAAAAAAAAAAAAAAATCCAAAATCAGACAGAGTGTTGAGACCAGAGAGGCTAAGACCGCATTGACTCAGTGCGGTATTCAGCCTCTCTGGTGTCAAGTCTGATTTTTGAAAAAAAATAATAATAATCCAAAATCAGACAGAGTGTTGACACCAGAGAGGCTAAGACCGCATTGACTCAGTGCGGTATTCAGCCTCTCTGGTGTCAAGTCTGATTTTTGAAAAAAAATAATAATAATCCAAAATCAGACAGAGTGTTGACACCAGAGAGGCTAAGACCGCATTGACTCAGTGCAGTATTCAGCCTCTCTGGTGTCAAGTCTGATTTTGGAAAAAAAAAAAAAAAAAAATCCAAAATCAGACAAGAGTGTTGAGACCAGAGAGGCTAAGACCGCATTGACTCAGTGCGGTATTCAGCCTCTCTGGTGTCAAGTCTGATTTTGGAAAAAAAAAAAAAAAAATCCAAAATCAGACAGAGTGTTGACACCAGAGAGGCTAAGACCGCATTGACTCAGTGCGGTATTCAGCCTCTCTGGTGTCAAGTCTGATTTTGGGAAAAAAAAAAAAAAAAATCCAAAATCAGACAGAGTGTTGAGACCAGAGAGGCTAAGACCGCATTGACTCAGTGCGGTATTCAGCCTCTCTGGTGTCAAGTCCGATTTTTGAAAAAAAAAAAAAAAAATCCAAAATCAGACAGAGTGTTGACACCAGAGAGGCTAAGACCGCATTGACTCAGTGCAGTATTCAGCCTCTCTGGTGTCAAGTCTGATTTTGGAAAAAAAAAAAAAAAAAAAATCCAAAATCAGACAGAGTGTTGACACCAGAGAGGCTAAGACCGCATTGACTCAGTGCAGTATTCAGCCTCTCTGGTGTCAAGTCTGATTTTGGAAAAAAAAAAAAAAAAAAAATCCAAAATCAGACAAGAGTGTTGAGACCAGAGAGGCTAAGACCGCATTGACTCAGTGCGGTATTCAGCCTCTCTGGTGTCAAGTCCGATTTTTGAAAAAAAAAAAAAAAAATCCAAAATCAGACAGAGTGTTGACACCAGAGAGGCTAAGACCGCATTGACTCAGTGCAGTATTCAGCCTCTCTGGTGTCAAGTCTGATTTTGGAAAAAAAAAAAAAAAAAAAATCCAAAATCAGACAAGAGTGTTGAGACCAGAGAGGCTAAGACCGCATTGACTCAGTGCGGTATTCAGCCTCTCTGGTGTCAAGTCTGATTTTGGAAAAAAAAAAAAAAAAAAAAAAAATCAGACAGAGTGTTGACACCAGAGAGGCTAAGACCGCATTGACTCAGTGCGGTATTCAGCCTCTCTGGTGTCAAGTCTGATTTTGGGAAAAAAAAAAAAAAAATCCAAAATCAGACAGAGTGTTGAGACCAGAGAGGCTAAGACCGAATTGACTCAGTGCGGTATTCAGCCTCTCTGGTGTCAAGTCTGATTTTTGAAAAAAAAAAAAAAAAATCCAAAATCAGACAGAGTGTTGAGACCAGAGAGGCTAAGACCGCATTGACTCAGTGCGGTATTCAGCCTCTCTGGTGTCAAGTCTGATTTTCGAAAAAAAATAATAATAATCCAAAATCAGACAGAGTGTTGACACCAGAGAGGCTAAGACCGCATTGACTCAGTGCGGTATTCAGCCTCTCTGGTGTCAAGTCTGATTTTGGGAAAAAAAAAAAAAAAAATCCAAAATCAGACAGAGTGTTGACACCAGAGAGGCTAAGACCGCATTGACTCAGTGCGGTATTCAGCCTCTCTGGTGTCAAGTCTGATTTTTGAAAAAAAAAAAAAAAAATCCAAAATCAGACAGAGTGTTGAGACCAGAGAGGCTAAGACCGCATTGACTCAGTGCGGTATTCAGCCTCTCTGGTGTCAAGTCTGATTTTTGAAAAAAAATAATAATAATCCAAAATCAGACAGAGTGTTGACACCAGAGAGGCTAAGACCGCATTGACTCAGTGCGGTATTCAGCCTCTCTGGTGTCAAGTCTGATTTTTGAAAAAAAATAATAATAATCCAAAATCAGACAGAGTGTTGACACCAGAGAGGCTAAGACCGCATTGACTCAGTGCAGTATTCAGCCTCTCTGGTGTCAAGTCTGATTTTGGAAAAAAAAAAAAAAAAAAAATCCAAAATCAGACAAGAGTGTTGAGACCAGAGAGGCTAAGACCGCATTGACTCAGTGCGGTATTCAGCCTCTCTGGTGTCAAGTCTGATTTTGGAAAAAAAAAAAAAAAAATCCAAAATCAGACAGAGTGTTGACACCAGAGAGGCTAAGACCGCATTGACTCAGTGCGGTATTCAGCCTCTCTGGTGTCAAGTCTGATTTTGGGAAAAAAAAAAAAAAAAATCCAAAATCAGACAGAGTGTTGAGACCAGAGAGGCTAAGACCGCATTGACTCAGTGCGGTATTCAGCCTCTCTGGTGTCAAGTCCGATTTTTGAAAAAAAAAAAAAAAAATCCAAAATCAGACAGAGTGTTGACACCAGAGAGGCTAAGACCGCATTGACTCAGTGCAGTATTCAGCCTCTCTGGTGTCAAGTCTGATTTTGGAAAAAAAAAAAAAAAAAAAATCCAAAATCAGACAAGAGTGTTGAGACCAGAGAGGCTAAGACCGCATTGACTCAGTGCGGTATTCAGCCTCTCTGGTGTCAAGTCTGATTTTGGAAAAAAAAAAAAAAAAATCCAAAATCAGACAGAGTGTTGACACCAGAGAGGCTAAGACCGCATTGACTCAGTGCGGTATTCAGCCTCTCTGGTGTCAAGTCTGATTTTGGGAAAAATAAATAAATAATCCAAAATCAGACAGAGTGTTGAGACCAGAGAGGCTAAGACCGAATTGACTCAGTGCGGTATTCAGCCTCTCTGGTGTCAAGTCTGATTTTGGAAAAAAAAAAAAAAAAAAAATCCAAAATCAGACAGAGTGTTGACACCAGAGAGGCTAAGACCGCATTGACTCAGTGCGGTATTCAGCCTCTCTGGTGTCAAGTCTGATTTTGGAAAAAAAAAAAAAAAAAAAATCCAAAATCAGACAGAGTGTTGAGACCAGAGAGGCTAAGACCGCATTGACTCAGTGCGGTATTCAGCCTCTCTGGTGTCAAGTCTGATTTTGGAAAAAAAAAAAAAAAAAATCCAAAATCAGACAGAGTGTTGACACCAGAGAGGCTAAGACCGCATTGACTCAGTGCAGTATTCAGCCTCTCTGGTGTCAAGTCTGATTTTGGAAAAAAAAAAAAAAAAAAAATCCAAAATCAGACAAGAGTGTTGAGACCAGAGAGGCTAAGACCGCATTGACTCAGTGCGCTATTCAGCCTCTCTGGTGTCAAGTCTGATTTTGGAAAAAAAAAAAAAAAAATCCAAAATCAGACAGAGTGTTGACACCAGAGAGGCTAAGACCGCATTGACTCAGTGCGGTATTCAGCCTCTCTGGTGTCAAGTCTGATTTTGGGAAAAAAAAAAAAAAAAATCCAAAATCAGACAGAGTGTTGAGACCAGAGAGGCTAAGACCGAATTGACTCAGTGCGGTATTCAGCCTCTCTGGTGTCAAGTCTGATTTTGGAAAAAAAAAAAAAAAAAAATCCAAAATCAGACAGAGTGTTGAGACCAGAGAGGCTAAGACCGCATTGACTCAGTGCGGTATTCAGCCTCTCTGGTGTCAAGTCTGATTTTTGAAAAAAAAAAAAAAAAATCCAAAATCAGACAGAGTGTTGAGACCAGAGAGGCTAAGACCGCATTGACTCAGTGCGGTATTCAGCCTCTCTGGTGTCAAGTCTGATTTTGGAAAAAAAAAAAAAAAAATCCAAAATCAGACAGAGTGTTGAGACCAGAGAGGCTAAGACCGCATTGACTCAGTGCGGTATTCAGCCTCTCTGGTGTCAAGTCTGATTTAAAAAAAAAAAAAAAAAAAATCCAAAATCAGACAGAGTGTTGAGACCAGAGAGGCTAAGACCGAATTGACTCAGTGCGGTATTCAGCCTCTCTGGTGTCAAGTCTGATTTTGGAAAAAAAAAAAAAAAAAAAATCCAAAATCAGACAGAGTGTTGAGACCAGAGAGGCTAAGACCGCATTGACTCAGTGCGGTATTCAGCCTCTCTGGTTCAAGTCTGATTTTTGAAAAAAAAAAAAAAAAATCCAAAATCAGACAGAGTGTTGAGACCAGAGAGGCTAAGACCGCATTGACTCAGTGCGGTATTCAGCCTCTCTGGTGTCAAGTCTGATTTTGGAAAAAAATAAAAAATAATCCAAAATCAGACAGAGTGTTGACACCAGAGAGGCTAAGACCGCATTGACTCAGTGCGGTATTCAGCCTCTCTGGTGTCAAGTCTGATTTTTGAAAAAAAATAATAATAATCCAAAATCAGACAGAGTGTTGACACCAGAGAGGCTAAGACCGCATTGACTCAGTGCGGTATTCAGCCTCTCTGGTGTCAAGTCTGATTTTTGAAAAAAAATAATAATAATCCAAAATCAGACAGAGTGTTGACACCAGAGAGGCTAAGACCGCCTTGACTCAGTGCAGTATTCAGCCTCTCTGGTGTCAAGTCTGATTTTGGAAAAAAAAAAAAAAAAAAAATCCAAAATCAGACAAGAGTGTTGAGACCAGAGAGGCTAAGACCGCATTGACTCAGTGCGGTATTCAGCCTCTCTGGTGTCAAGTCTGATTTTGGAAAAAAAAAAAAAAAAATCCAAAATCAGACAGAGTGTTGACACCAGAGAGGCTAAGACCGCATTGACTCAGTGCGGTACTCAGCCTCTCTGGTGTCAAGTCCGATTTTTGAAAAAAAAAAAAAAAAATCCAAAATCAGACAGAGTGTTGACACCAGAGAGGCTAAGACCGCATTGACTCAGTGCAGTATTCAGCCTCTCTGGTGTCAAGTCTGATTTTGGAAAAAAAAAAAAAAAAAAAATCCAAAATCAGACAAGAGTGTTGAGACCAGAAAGGCTAAGACCGCATTGACTCAGTGCGGTATTCAGCCTCTCTGGTGTCAAGTCTGATTTTGGAAAAAAAAAAAAAAAAATCCAAAATCAGACAGAGTGTTGACACCAGAGAGGCTAAGACCGCATTGACTCAGTGCGGTATTCAGCCTCTCTGGTGTCAAGTCTGATTTTGGGAAAAAAAAAAAAAAAAATCCAAAATCAGACAGAGTGTTGAGACCAGAGAGGCTAAGACCGCATTGACTCAGTGCGGTATTCAGCCTCTCTGGTGTCAAGTCTGATTTTTGGAAAAAAAAAAAAAAAATCCAAAATCAGACAGAGTGTTGAGACCAGAGAGGCTAAGACCGCATTGACTCAGTGCGGTATTCAGCCTCTCTGGTGTCAAGTCTGATTTTGGAAAAAAAAAAAAAAAAATCCAAAATCAGACAGAGTGTTGAGACCAGAGAGGCTAAGACCGCATTGACTCAGTGCGGTATTCAGCCTCTCTGGTGTCAAGTCTGATTTTGGGAAAAAAAAAAAAATAATCCAAAATCAGACAGAGTGTTGAGACCAGAGAGGCTAAGACCGAATTGACTCAGTGCGGTATTCAGCCTCTCTGGTGTCAAGTCTGATTTTGGAAAAAAAAAAAAAAAAAAATCCAAAATCAGACAAGAGTGTTGAGACCAGAGAGGCTAAGACCGCATTGACTCAGTGCGCTATTCAGCCTCTCTGGTGTCAAGTCTGATTTTGGAAAAAAAAAAAAAAAAATCCAAAATCAGACAGAGTGTTGACACCAGAGAGGCTAAGACCGCATTGACTCAGTGCGGTATTCAGCCTCTCTGGTGTCAAGTCTGATTTTGGGAAAAAAAAAAAAAAAATCCAAAATCAGACAGAGTGTTGAGACCAGAGAGGCTAAGACCGAATTGACTCAGTGCGGTATTCAGCCTCTCTGGTGTCAAGTCTGATTTTGGAAAAAAAAAAAAAAAAAAATCCAAAATCAGACAGAGTGTTGAGACCAGAGAGGCTAAGACCGCATTGACTCAGTGCGGTATTCAGCCTCTCTGGTGTCAAGTCTGATTTTTGAAAAAAAAAAAAAAAAAATCCAAAATCAGACAGAGTGTTGAGACCAGAGAGGCTAAGACCGCATTGACTCAGTGCGGTATTCAGCCTCTCTGGTGTCAAGTCTGATTTTGGAAAAAAAAAAAAAAAAATCCAAAATCAGACAGAGTGTTGAGACCAGAGAGGCTAAGACCGCATTGACTCAGTGCGGTATTCAGCCTCTCTGGTGTCAAGTCTGATTTAAAAAAAAAAAAAAAAAAAATCCAAAATCAGACAGAGTGTTGACACCAGAGAGGCTAAGACTGCATTGACTCAGTGCGGTATTCAGCCTCTCTGGTGTCAAGTCTGATTTTGGAAAAAAAAAAAAAAAAAATCCAAAATCAGACAGTGTTGACACCAGAGAGGCTAAGACCGCATTGACTCAGTGCGGTATTCAGCCTCTCTGGTGTCAAGCCAGATTTTGGAAAAAAAAAAAAAAAAAATCCAAAATCAGACAGAGTGTTGAGACCAGAGAGGCTAAGACAGCATTGACTCAGTGCGGTATTCAGCCTCTCTGGTGTCAAGTCCGATTTTGGAAAAAAAAATAAAAAAAATCCAAAATCAGACAGAGTGTTGACACCAGAGAGGCTAAGACCGCATTGACTCAGTGCGGTATTCAGCCTCTCTGGTGTCAAGTCTGATTTTGGACAAAAAAAAAAAAAATCCAAAATCAGACAGAGTGTTGAGACCAGAGAGGCTAAGATCGCATTGACTCAGTGCGGTATTCAGCCTCTCTGGTGTCAAGTCTGATTTTGGAAAAAAAAAAAAAAAAATCCAAAATCAGACAGAGTGTTGACACCAGAGAGGCTAAGACCGCATTGACTCAGTGCGGTACTCAGCCTCTCTGGTGTCAAGTCTGATTTTGGAAAAAAAAAAAAAATTCAAAATCAGACAGAGTGTTGACACCAGAGAGGCTAAGACCGCATTGACTACGTGCGGTATTCAGCCTCTCTGGTGTCAAGTCTGATTTTGGAAAAAAAAAAAAAAAAATCCAAAATCAGACAGAGTGTTGAGACCAGAGAGGCTAAGACCGCATTGACTCAGTGCGGTATTCAGCCTCTCTGGTGTCAAGTCTGATTTTGGAAAAAAAAAAAAAAATCCAAAATCAGACAGAGTGTTGACACCAGAGAGGCTAAGACCGCATTGACTCAGTGCGGTATTCAGCCTCTCTGGTGTCAAGTCTGATTTTGGGAAAAAAAAAAAAAAAATCCAAAATCAGACAGAGTGTTGAGACCAGAGAGGCTAAGACCGAATTGACTCAGTGCGGTATTCAGCCTCTCTGGTGTCAAGTCTGATTTTGGAAAAAAAAAAAAAAAAAAATCCAAAATCAGACAGAGTGTTGAGACCAGAGAGGCTAAGACCGCATTGACTCAGTGCGGTATTCAGCCTCTCTGGTTCAAGTCTGATTTTTGAAAAAAAAAAAAAAAAATCCAAAATCAGACAGAGTGTTGAGACCAGAGAGGCTAAGACCGCATTGACTCAGTGCGGTATTCAGCCTCTCTGGTGTCAAGTCTGATTTTGGAAAAAAATAAAAAATAATCCAAAATCAGACAGAGTGTTGACACCAGAGAGGCTAAGACCGCATTGACTCAGTGCGGTATTCAGCCTCTCTGGTGTCAAGTCTGATTTTTGAAAAAAAAAAAAAAAAATCCAAAATCAGACAGAGTGTTGAGACCAGAGAGGCTAAGACCGCATTGACTCAGTGCGGTATTCAGCCTCTCTGGTGTCAAGTCTGATTTTTGAAAAAAAATAATAATAATCCAAAATCAGACAGAGTGTTGACACCAGAGAGGCTAAGACCGCATTGACTCAGTGCGGTATTCAGCCTCTCTGGTGTCAAGTCTGATTTTTGAAAAAAAATAATAATAATCCAAAATCAGACAGAGTGTTGACACCAGAGAGGCTAAGACCGCATTGACTCAGTGCAGTATTCAGCCTCTCTGGTGTCAAGTCTGATTTTGGAAAAAAAAAAAAAAAAAAAATCCAAAATCAGACAAGAGTGTTGAGACCAGAGAGGCTAAGACCGCATTGACTCAGTGCGGTATTCAGCCTCTCTGGTGTCAAGTCTGATTTTGGAAAAAAAAAAAAAAAAATCCAAAATCAGACAGAGTGTTGACACCAGAGAGGCTAAGACCGCATTGACTCAGTGCGGTATTCAGCCTCTCTGGTGTCAAGTCCGATTTTTGAAAAAAAAAAAAAAAAATCCAAAATCAGACAGAGTGTTGACACCAGAGAGGCTAAGACCGCATTGACTCAGTGCAGTATTCAGCCTCTCTGGTGTCAAGTCTGATTTTGGAAAAAAAAAAAAAAAAAAAATCCAAAATCAGACAAGAGTGTTGAGACCAGAAAGGCTAAGACCGCATTGACTCAGTGCGGTATTCAGCCTCTCTGGTGTCAAGTCTGATTTTGGAAAAAAAAAAAAAAAAATCCAAAATCAGACAGAGTGTTGACACCAGAGAGGCTAAGACCGCATTGACTCAGTGCGGTATTCAGCCTCTCTGGTGTCAAGTCTGATTTTTGGAAAAAAAAAAAAAAAAATCCAAAATCAGACAGAGTGTTGAGACCAGAGAGGCTAAGACCGCATTGACTCAGTGCGGTATTCAGCCTCTCTGGTGTCAAGTCTGATTTTTGGAAAAAAAAAAAAAAAATCCAAAATCAGACAGAGTGTTGAGACCAGAGAGGCTAAGACCGCATTGACTCAGTGCGGTATTCAGCCTCTCTGGTGTCAAGTCTGATTTTGGAAAAAAAAAAAAAAAAATCCAAAATCAGACAGAGTGTTGAGACCAGAGAGGCTAAGACCGCATTGACTCAGTGCGGTATTCAGCCTCTCTGGTGTCAAGTCTGATTTAAAAAAAAAAAAAAAAAAAATCCAAAATCAGACAGAGTGTTGACACCAGAGAGGCTAAGACTGCATTGACTCAGTGCGGTATTCAGCCTCTCTGGTGTCAAGTCTGATTTTGGAAAAAAAAAAAAAAAATCCAAAATCAGACAGTGTTGACACCAGAGAGGCTAAGACCGCATTGACTCAGTGCGGTATTCAGCCTCTCTGGTGTCAAGTCAGATTTTGGAAAAAAAAAAAAAAAAAATCCAAAATCAGACAGAGTGTTGAGACCAGAGAGGCTAAGACAGCATTGACTCAGTGCGGTATTCAGCCTCTCTGGTGTCAAGTCTGATTTTGGAAAAAAAAATAAAAAAAATCCAAAATCAGACAGAGTGTTGACACCAGAGAGGCTAAGACCGCATTGACTCAGTGCGGTATTCAGCCTCTCTGGTGTCAAGTCTGATTTTGGACAAAAAAAAAAAAAATCCAAAATCAGACAGAGTGTTGAGACCAGAGAGGCTAAGATCGCATTGACTCAGTGCGGTATTCAGCCTCTCTGGTGTCAAGTCTGATTTTGGAAAAAAAAAAAAAAAAATCCAAAATCAGACAGAGTGTTGACACCAGAGAGGCTAAGACCGCATTGACTCAGTGCGGTACTCAGCCTCTCTGGTGTCAAGTCTGATTTTGGAAAAAAAAAAAAAAATCCAAAATCAGACAGAGTGTTGACACCAGAGAGGCTAAGACCGCATTGACTACGTGCGGTATTCAGCCTCTCTGGTGTCAAGTCTGATTTTGGAAAAAAAAAAAAAAAAATCCAAAATCAGACAGAGTGTTGAGACCAGAGAGGCTAAGACCGCATTGACTCAGTGCGGTATTCAGCCTCTCTGGTGTCAAGTCTGATTTTGGAAAAAAAAAAATAATAATCCAAAATCAGACAGAGTGTTGACACCAGAGAGGCTAAGACCGCATTGACTCAGTGCGGTATTCAGCCTCTCTGGTGTCAAGTCTGATTTTTGAAAAAAAAAAAAAAAAAATCCAAAATCAGACAGAGTGTTGAGACCAGAGAGGCTAAGACCGCATTGACTCAGTGCGGTATTCAGCCTCTCTGGTGTCAAGTCTGATTTTGGAAAAAAAAAAAAAAAAATCCAAAATCAGACAGAGTGTTGAGACCAGAGAGGCTAAGACCGCATTGACTCAGTGCGGTATTCAGCCTCTCTGGTGTCAAGTCTGATTTTGGAAAAAAAAAAAAAAAATCCAAAATCAGACAGAGTGTTGACACCAGAGAGGCTAAGACCGCATTGACTCAGTGCGGTATTCAGCCTCTCTGGTGTCAAGTCTGATTTTGGAAAAAAAAAAAAAAAATCCAAAATCAGACAGAGTGTTGACACCAGAGAGGCTAAGACCGCATTGACTCAGTGCGGTATTCAGCCTCTCTGGTGTCAAGTCTGATTTTGGGAAAAAAAAAAAAAAAATCCAAAATCAGACAGAGTGTTGAGACCAGAGAGGCTAAGACCGAATTGACTCAGTGCGGTATTCAGCCTCTCTGGTGTCAAGTCTGATTTTGGAAAAAAAAAAAAAAAAAAAAATCCAAAATCAGACAGAGTGTTGAGACCAGAGAGGCTAAGACCGCATTGACTCAGTGCGGTATTCAGCCTCTCTGGTGTCAAGTCTGATTTTTGAAAAAAAAAAAAAAAAATCCAAAATCAGACAGAGTGTTGAGACCAGAGAGGCTAAGACCGCATTGACTCAGTGCGGTATTCAGCCTCTCTGGTGTCAAGTCTGATTTTGGAAAAAAATAAAAAATAATCCAAAATCAGACAGAGTGTTGACACCAGAGAGGCTAAGACCGCATTGACTCAGTGCGGTATTCAGCCTCTCTGGTGTCAAGTCTGATTTTTGAAAAAAAAAAAAAAAAATCCAAAATCAGACAGAGTGTTGAGACCAGAGAGGCTAAGACCGCATTGACTCAGTGCGGTATTCAGCCTCTCTGGTGTCAAGTCTGATTTTTGAAAAAAAAAAATAATAATCCAAAATCAGACAGAGTGTTGACACCAGAGAGGCTAAGACCGCATTGACTCAGTGCGGTATTCAGCCTCTCTGGTGTCAATCTGATTTTTGAAAAAAAAAAATAATAATCCAAAATCAGACAGAGTGTTGACACCAGAGAGGCTAAGACCGCATTGACTCAGTGCAGTATTCAGCCTCTCTGGTGTCAAGTCTGATTTTGGAAAAAAAAAAAAAAAAAAAATCCAAAATCAGACAAGAGTGTTGAGACCAGAGAGGCTAAGACCGCATTGACTCAGTGCGGTATTCAGCCTCTCTGGTGTCAAGTCTGATTTTGGAAAAAAAAAAAAAAAAAATCCAAAATCAGACAGAGTGTTGACACCAGAGAGGCTAAGACCGCATTGACTCAGTGCGGTATTCAGCCTCTCTGGTGTCAAGTCTGATTTTGGGAAAAAAAAAAAAAAAAATCCAAAATCAGACAGAGTGTTGAGACCAGAGAGGCTAAGACCGCATTGACTCAGTGCGGTATTCAGCCTCTCTGGTGTCAAGTCCGATTTTTGAAAAAAAAAAAAAAAAATCCAAAATCAGACAGAGTGTTGACAGCAGAGAGGCTAAGACCGCATTGACTCAGTGCAGTATTCAGCCTCTCTGGTGTCAAGTCTGATTTTGGAAAAAAAAAAAAAAAAAAATCCAAAATCAGACAAGAGTGTTGAGACCAGAGAGGCTAAGACCGCATTGACTCAGTGCGGTATTCAGCCTCTCTGGTGTCAAGTCTGATTTTGGGAAAAAAAAAAAAAAAATCCAAAATCAGACAGAGTGTTGAGACCAGAGAGGCTAAGACCGAATTGACTCAGTGCGGTATTCAGCCTCTCTGGTGTCAAGTCTGATTTTTGAAAAAAAAAAAAAAAAATCCAAAATCAGACAGAGTGTTGAGACCAGAGAGGCTAAGACCGCATTGACTCAGTGCGGTATTCAGCCTCTCTGGTGTCAAGTCTGATTTTTGAAAAAAAAAAATAATAATCCAAAATCAGACAGAGTGTTGACACCAGAGAGGCTAAGACCGCATTGACTCAGTGCGGTATTCAGCCTCTCTGGTGTCAAGTCTGATTTTGGGAAAAAAAAAAAAAAAATCCAAAATCAGACAGAGTGTTGACACCAGAGAGGCTAAGACCGATTTGACTCAGTGCGGTATTCAGCCTCTCTGGTGTCAAGTCTGATTTTTGAAAAAAAAAAAAAAAAATCCAAAATCAGACAGAGTGTTGAGACCAGAGAGGCTAAGACCGCATTGACTCAGTGCGGTACTCAGCCTCTCTGGTGTCAAGTCTGATTTTTGAAAAAAAATAATAATAATCCAAAATCAGACAGAGTGTTGACACCAGAGAGGCTAAGACCGCATTGACTCAGTGCGGTATTCAGCCTCTCTGGTGTCAAGTCTGATTTTTGAAAAAAAATAATAATAATCCAAAATCAGACAGAGTGTTGACACCAGAGAGGCTAAGACCGCATTGACTCAGTGCAGTATTCAGCCTCTCTGGTGTCAAGTCTGATTTTGGAAAAAAAAAAAAAAAAAAAATCCAAAATCAGACAAGAGTGTTGAGACCAGAGAGGCTAAGACCGCATTGACTCAGTGCGGTATTCAGCCTCTCTGGTGTCAAGTCTGATTTTGGAAAAAAAAAAAAAAAAATCCAAAATCAGACAGAGTGTTGACACCAGAGAGGCTAAGACCGCATTGACTCAGTGCGGTATTCAGCCTCTCTGGTGTCAAGTCTGATTTTGGGAAAAAAAAAAAAAAAATCCAAAATCAGACAGAGTGTTGAGACCAGAGAGGCTAAGACCGCATTGACTCAGTGCGGTATTCAGCCTCTCTGGTGTCAAGTCTGATTTTGGAAAAAAAAAAAAAAAAATCCAAAATCAGACAGAGTGTTGAGACCAGAGAGGCTAAGACCGCATTGACTCAGTGCGGTATTCAGCCTCTCTGGTGTCAAGTCTGATTTAAAAAAAAAAAAAAAAAAATCCAAAATCAGACAGAGTGTTGACACCAGAGAGGCTAAGACTGCATTGACTCAGTGCGGTATTCAGCCTCTCTGGTGTCAAGTCTGATTTTGGAAAAAAAAAAAAAAAATCCAAAATCAGACAGTGTTGACACCAGAGAGGCTAAGACCGCATTGACTCAGTGCGGTATTCAGCCTCTCTGGTGTCAAGTCAGATTTTGGAAAAAAAAAAAAAAAAAATCCAAAATCAGACAGAGTGTTGAGACCAGAGAGGCTAAGACAGCATTGACTCAGTGCGGTATTCAGCCTCTCTGGTGTCAAGTCTGATTTTGGAAAAAAAAAAAAAAAAATCCAAAATCAGACAGAGTGTTGACACCAGAGAGGCTAAGACCGCATTGACTCAGTGCGGTATTCAGCCTCTCTGGTGTCAAGTCTGATTTTGGACAAAAAAAAAAAAATCCAAAATCAGACAGAGTGTTGAGACCAGAGAGGCTAAGATCGCATTGACTCAGTGCGGTATTCAGCCTCTCTGGTGTCAAGTCTGATTTTGGAAAAAAAAAAAAAAAAATCCAAAATCAGACAGAGTGTTGACACCAGAGAGGCTAAGACCGCATTGACTCAGTGCGGTACTCAGCCTCTCTGGTGTCAAGTCTGATTTTGGAAAAAAAAAAAAAAAATCAAAATCAGACAGAGTGTTGAGACCAGAGAGGCTAAGACCGCATTGACTCAGTGCGGTATTCAGCCTCTCTGGTGTCAAGTCTGATTTTGGAAAAAAAAAAATAATAATCCAAAATCAGACAGAGTGTTGACACCAGAGAGGCTAAGACCGCATTGACTCAGTGCGGTATTCAGCCTCTCTGGTGTCAAGTCTGATTTTTGAAAAAAAAAAAAAAAAAAATCCAAAATCAGACAGAGTGTTGACACCAGAGAGGCTAAGACTGCATTGACTCAGTGCGGTATTCAGCCTCTCTGGTGTCAAGTCTGATTTTGGAAAAAAAAAAAAAAAATCCAAAATCAGACAGTGTTGACACCAGAGAGGCTAAGACCGCATTGACTCAGTGCGGTATTCAGCCTCTCTGGTGTCAAGTCAGATTTTGGAAAAAAAAAAAAAAAAAATCCAAAATCAGACAGAGTGTTGAGACCAGAGAGGCTAAGACAGCATTGACTCAGTGCGGTATTCAGCCTCTCTGGTGTCAAGTCTGATTTTGGAAAAAAAAATAAAAAAAATCCAAAATCAGACAGAGTGTTGACACCAGAGAGGCTAAGACCGCATTGACTCAGTGCGGTATTCAGCCTCTCTGGTGTCAAGTCTGATTTTGGACAAAAAAAAAAAAAATCCAAAATCAGACAGAGTGTTGAGACCAGAGAGGCTAAGATCGCATTGACTCAGTGCGGTATTCAGCCTCTCTGGTGTCAAGTCTGATTTTGGAAAAAAAAAAAAAAAAATCCAAAATCAGACAGAGTGTTGACACCAGAGAGGCTAAGACCGCATTGACTCAGTGCGGTACTCAGCCTCTCTGGTGTCAAGTCTGATTTTGGAAAAAAAAAAAAAAATTCAAAATCAGACAGAGTGTTGAGACCAGAGAGGCTAAGACCGCATTGACTCAGTGCGGTATTCAGCCTCTCTGGTGTCAAGTCTGATTTTGGAAAAAAAATAATAATAATCCAAAATCAGACAGAGTGTTGACACCAGAGAGGCTAAGACCGCATTGACTCAGTGCGGTATTCAGCCTCTCTGGTGTCAAGTCTGATTTTGGAAAAAAAAAAAAAAAATCCAAAATCAGACAGAGTGTTGAGACCAGAGAGGCTAAGACTGCATTGACTCAGTGCGGTATTCAGCCTCTCTGGTGTCAAGTCTGATTTTGGAAAAAAAAAAAAAAAATCCAAAATCAGACAGAGTGTTGACACCAGAGAGGCTAAGACCGCATTGACTCAGTGCGGTATTCAGCCTCTCTGGTGTCAAGTCTGATTTTGGAAAAAAAAAAAAAAAATCCAAAATCAGACAGAGTGTTGACACCAGAGAGGCTAAGACCGCATTGACTCAGTGCGGTATTCAGCCTCTCTGGTGTCAAGTCTGATTTTGGGAAAAAAAAAAAAAAAATCCAAAATCAGACAGAGTGTTGAGACCAGAGAGGCTAAGACCGCATTGACTCAGTGCGGTATTCAGCCTCTCTGGTGTCAAGTCTGATTTTTGAAAAAAAAAAAAAAAAATCCAAAATCAGACAGAGTGTTGAGACCAGAGAGGCTAAGACCGCATTGACTCAGTGCGGTATTCAGCCTCTCTGGTGTCAAGTCTGATTTTGGAAAAAAATAAAAAATAATCCAAAATCAGACAGAGTGTTGACACCAGAGAGGCTAAGACCGCATTGACTCAGTGCGGTATTCAGCCTCTCTGGTGTCAAGTCTGATTTTTGAAAAAAAATAAAAATAATCCAAAATCAGACAGAGTGTTGACACCAGAGAGGCTAAGACCGCATTGACTCAGTGCGGTAGTCAGCCTCTCTGGTGTCAAGTCTGATTTTTGAAAAAAAATAATAATAATCCAAAATCAGACAGAGTGTTGACACCAGAGAGGCTAAGACCGCATTGACTCAGTGCAGTATTCAGCCTCTCTGGTGTCAAGTCTGATTTTGGAAAAAAAAAAAAAAAAAAAATCCAAAATCAGACAAGAGTGTTGAGACCAGAGAGGCTAAGACCGCATTGACTCAGTGCGGTATTCAGCCTCTCTGGTGTCAAGTCTGATTTTGGAAAAAAAAAAAAAAAAATCCAAAATCAGACAGAGTGTTGACACCAGAGAGGCTAAGACCGCATTGACTCAGTGCGGTATTCAGCCTCTCTGGTGTCAAGTCTGATTTTGGGAAAAAAAAAAAAAAAAAATCCAAAATCAGACAGAGTGTTGAGACCAGAGAGGCTAAGACCGCATTGACTCAGTGCGGTATTCAGCCTCTCTGGTGTCAAGTCCGATTTTTGAAAAAAAAAAAAAAAATCCAAAATCAGACAGAGTGTTGACACCAGAGAGGCTAAGACCGCATTGACTCAGTGCGGTATTCAGCCTCTCTGGTGTCAAGTCTGATTTTGGGAAAAAAAAAAAAAAAATCCAAAATCAGACAGAGTGTTGAGACCAGAGAGGCTAAGACCGAATTGACTCAGTGCGGTATTCAGCCTCTCTGGTGTCAAGTCTGATTTTTGAAAAAAAAAAAAAAAAATCCAAAATCAGACAGAGTGTTGAGACCAGAGAGGCTAAGACCGCATTGACTCAGTGCGGTATTCAGCCTCTCTGGTGTCAAGTCTGATTTTGGGAAAAAAAAAAAAAAAATCCAAAATCAGACAGAGTGTTGACACCAGAGAGGCTAAGACCGCATTGACTCAGTGCGGTATTCAGCCTCTCTGGTGTCAAGTCTGATTTTTGAAAAAAAAAAAAAAAAATCCAAAATCAGACAGAGTGTTGAGACCAGAGAGGCTAAGACCGCATTGACTCAGTGCGGTATTCAGCCTCTCTGGTGTCAAGTCTGATTTTTGAAAAAAAATAATAATAATCCAAAATCAGACAGAGTGTTGACACCAGAGAGGCTAAGACCGCATTGACTCAGTGCGGTATTCAGCCTCTCTGGTGTCAAGTCTGATTTTTGAAAAAAAATAATAATAATCCAAAATCAGACAGAGTGTTGACACCAGAGAGGCTAACCGCATTGACTCAGTGCAGTATTCAGCCTCTCTGGTGTCAAGTCTGATTTTTGAAAAAAAAAAAAAAAAAAAATCCAAAATCAGACAAGAGTGTTGAGACCAGAGAGGCTAAGACCGCATTGACTCAGTGCGGTATTCAGCCTCTCTGGTGTCAAGTCTGATTTTGGAAAAAAAAAAAAAAAAAATCCAAAATCAGACAGAGTGTTGACACCAGAGAGGCTAAGACCGCATTGACTCAGTGCGGTATTCAGCCTCTCTGGTGTCAAGTCTGATTTTGGGAAAAAAAAAAAAAAAAATCCAAAATCAGACAGAGTGTTGAGACCAGAGAGGCTAAGACCGCATTGACTCAGTGCGGTATTCAGCCTCTCTGGTGTCAAGTCTGATTTTGGGAAAAAAAAAAAAAAAATCCAAAATCAGACAGAGTGTTGACACCAGAGAGGCTAAGACCGCATTGACTCAGTGCGGTATTCAGCCTCTCTGGTGTCAAGTCTGATTTTTGAAAAAAAAAAAAAAAAATCCAAAATCAGACAGAGTGTTGAGACCAGAGAGGCTAAGACCGCATTGACTCAGTGCGGTATTCAGCCTCTCTGGTGTCAAGTCTGATTTTTGAAAAAAAATAATAATAATCCAAAATCAGACAGAGTGTTGACACCAGAGAGGCTAAGACCGCATTGACTCAGTGCGGTATTCAGCCTCTCTGGTGTCAAGTCTGATTTTTGAAAAAAAATAATAATAATCCAAAATCAGACAGAGTGTTGACACCAGAGAGGCTAAGACCGCATTGACTCAGTGCAGTATTCAGCCTCTCTGGTGTCAAGTCTGATTTTTGAAAAAAAAAAAAAAAAAAATCCAAAATCAGACAAGAGTGTTGAGACCAGAGAGGCTAAGACCGCATTGACTCAGTGCGGTATTCAGCCTCTCTGGTGTCAAGTCTGATTTTGGAAAAAAAAAAAAAAAAATCCAAAATCAGACAGAGTGTTGACACCAGAGAGGCTAAGACCGCATTGACTCAGTGCGGTATTCAGCCTCTCTGGTGTCAAGTCTGATTTTGGGAAAAAAAAAAAAAAAAATCCAAAATCAGACAGAGTGTTGAGACCAGAGAGGCTAAGACCGCATTGACTCAGTGCGGTATTCAGCCTCTCTGGTGTCAAGTCCGATTTTTGAAAAAAAAAAAAAAAAATCCAAAATCAGACAGAGTGTTGACACCAGAGAGGCTAAGACCGCATTGACTCAGTGCAGTATTCAGCCTCTCTGGTGTCAAGTCTGATTTTGAAAAAAAAAAAAAAAAAAAATCCAAAATCAGACAAGAGTGTTGAGACCAGAGAGGCTAAGACCGCATTGACTCAGTGCGGTATTCAGCCTCTCTGGTGTCAAGTCTGATTTTGGAAAAAAAAAAAAAAAAAATCCAAAATCAGACAGAGTGTTGACACCAGAGAGGCTAAGACCGCATTGACTCAGTGCGGTATTCAGCCTCTCTGGTGTCAAGTCTGATTTTGGGAAAAAAAAAAAAAAAATCCAAAATCAGACAGAGTGTTGAGACCAGAGAGGCTAAGACCGAAATGACTCAGTGCGGTATTCAGCCTCTCTGGTGTCAAGTCTGATTTTGAAAAAAAAAAAAAAAAAAAATCCAAAATCAGACAGAGTGTTGAGACCAGAGAGGCTAAGACCGCATTGACTCAGTGCGGTATTCAGCCTCTCTGGTGTCAAGTCTGATTTTTGAAAAAAAAAAAAAAAATCCAAAATCAGACAGAGTGTTGAGACCAGAGAGGCTAAGACCGCATTGACTCAGTGCGGTATTCAGCCTCTCTGGTGTCAAGTCTGATTTTGGAAAAAAATAAAAAATAATCCAAAATCAGACAGAGTGTTGACACCAGAGAGGCTAAGACCGCATTGACTCAGTGCGGTATTCAGCCTCTCTGGTGTCAAGTCTGATTTTTGAAAAAAAAAAAAAAAAATCCAAAATCAGACAGAGTGTTGAGACCAGAGAGGCTAAGACCGCATTGACTCAGTGCGGTATTCAGCCTCTCTGGTGTCAAGTCTGATTTTTGAAAAAAAATAATAATAATCCAAAATCAGACAGAGTGTTGACACCAGAGAGGCTAAGACCGCATTGACTCAGTGCGGTATTCAGCCTCTCTGGTGTCAAGTCTGATTTTGGAAAAAAAAAAAAAAAAAAATCCAAAATCAGACAGAGTGTTGAGACCAGAGAGGCTAAGACCGCATTGACTCAGTGCGGTATTCAGCCTCTCTGGTGTCAAGTCCGATTTTTGAAAAAAAAAAAAAAAAATCCAAAATCAGACAGAGTGTTGACACCAGAGAGGCTAAGACCGCATTGACTCAGTGCAGTATTCAGCCTCTCTGGTGTCAAGTCTGATTTTGGAAAAAAAAAAAAAAAAAAAATCCAAAATCAGACAAGAGTGTTGAGACCAGAGAGGCTAAGACCGCATTGACTCAGTGCGGTATTCAGCCTCTCTGGTGTCAAGTCTGATTTTGGAAAAAAAAAAAAAAAAATCCAAAATCAGACAGAGTGTTGACACCAGAGAGGCTAAGACCGCATTGACTCAGTGCGGTATTCAGCCTCTCTGGTGTCAAGTCTGATTTTGGGAAAAAAAAAAAAAAAATCCAAAATCAGACAGAGTGTTGAGACCAGAGAGGCTAAGACCGAATTGACTCAGTGCGGTATTCAGCCTCTCTGGTGTCAAGTCTGATTTTGGAAAAAAAAAAAAAAAAAAATCCAAAATCAGACAGAGTGTTGAGACCAGAGAGGCTAAGACCGCATTGACTCAGTGCGGTATTCAGCCTCTCTGGTGTCAAGTCTGATTTTTGAAAAAAAAAAAAAAAAATCCAAAATCAGACAGAGTGTTGAGACCAGAGAGGCTAAGACCGCATTGACTCAGTGCGGTATTCAGCCTCTCTGGTGTCAAGTCTGATTTGGGAAAAAAATAAAAAATAATCCAAAATCAGACAGAGTGTTGACACCAGAGAGGCTAAGACCGCATTGACTCAGTGCGGTATTCAGCCTCTCTGGTGTCAAGTCTGATTTTGGAAAAAAAAAAAAAAAAAATCCAAAATCAGACAGAGTGTTGACACCAGAGAGGCTAAGACCGCATTGACTCAGTGCGGTATTCAGCCTCTCTGGTGTCAAGTCTGATTTTGGGAAAAAAAAAAAAAAAAAATCCAAAATCAGACAGAGTGTTGAGACCAGAGAGGCTAAGACCGCATTGACTCAGTGCGGTATTCAGCCTCTCTGGTGTCAAGTCCGATTTTTGAAAAAAAAAAAAAAAAATCCAAAATCAGACAGAGTGTTGACACCAGAGAGGCTAAGACCGCATTGACTCAGTGCAGTATTCAGCCTCTCTGGTGTCAAGTCTGATTTTGGAAAAAAAAAAAAAAAAAAATCCAAAATCAGACAAGAGTGTTGAGACCAGAGAGGCTAAGACCGCATTGACTCAGTGCGGTATTCAGCCTCTCTGGTGTCAAGTCTGATTTTGGAAAAAAAAAAAAAAAATCCAAAATCAGACAGAGTGTTGACACCAGAGAGGCTAAGACCGCATTGACTCAGTGCGGTATTCAGCCTCTCTGGTGTCAAGTCTGATTTTGGGAAAAAAAAAAAAAAAATCCAAAATCAGACAGAGTGTTGAGACCAGAGAGGCTAAGACCGAATTGACTCAGTGCGGTATTCAGCCTCTCTGGTGTCAAGTCTGATTTTGGAAAAAAAAAAAAAAAAAAATCCAAAATCAGACAGAGTGTTGAGACCAGAGAGGCTAAGACCGCATTGACTCAGTGCGGTATTCAGCCTCTCTGGTGTCAAGTCTGATTTTTGAAAAAAAAAAAAAAAAATCCAAAATCAGACAGAGTGTTGAGACCAGAGAGGCTAAGACCGCATTGACTCAGTGCGGTATTCAGCCTCTCTGGTGTCAAGTCTGATTTTGGAAAAAAATAAAAAATAATCCAAAATCAGACAGAGTGTTGACACCAGAGAGGCTAAGACCGCATTGACTCAGTGCGGTATTCAGCCTCTCTGGTGTCAAGTCTGATTTTTGAAAAAAAATAATAATAATCCAAAATCAGACAGAGTGTTGACACCAGAGAGGCTAAGACCGCATTGACTCAGTGCAGTATTCAGCCTCTCTGGTGTCAAGTCTGATTTTGGAAAAAAAAAAAAAAAAAAATCCAAAATCAGACAAGAGTGTTGAGACCAGAGAGGCTAAGACCGCATTGACTCAGTGCGGTATTCAGCCTCTCTGGTGTCAAGTCTGATTTTGGAAAAAAAAAAAAAAAAAAAATCCAAAATCAGACAGAGTGTTGAGACCAGAGAGGCTAAGACCGCATTGACTCAGTGCGGTATTCAGCCTCTCTGGTGTCAAGTCTGATTTTTGAAAAAAAAAAAAAAAAATCCAAAATCAGACAGAGTGTTGAGACCAGAGAGGCTAAGACCGCATTGACTCAGTGCGGTATTCAGCCTCTCTGGTGTCAAGTCTGATTTTGGAAAAAAATAAAAAATAATCCAAAATCAGACAGAGTGTTGACACCAGAGAGGCTAAGACCGCATTGACTCAGTGCGGTATTCAGCCTCTCTGGTGTCAAGTCTGATTTTTGAAAAAAAAAAAAAAAAAATCCAAAATCAGACAGAGTGTTGAGACCAGAGAGGCTAAGACCGCATTGACTCAGTGCGGTATTCAGCCTCTCTGGTGTCAAGTCTGATTTTTGAAAAAAAATAATAATAATCCAAAATCAGACAGAGTGTTGACACCAGAGAGGCTAAGACCGCATTGACTCAGTGCGGTATTCAGCCTCTCTGGTGTCAAGTCTGATTTTGGAAAAAAAAAAAAAAAAAAAATCCAAAATCAGACAGAGTGTTGAGACCAGAGAGGCTAAGACCGCATTGACTCAGTGCGGTATTCAGCCTCTCTGGTGTCAAGTCCGATTTTTGAAAAAAAAAAAAAAAAATCCAAAATCAGACAGAGTGTTGACACCAGAGAGGCTAAGACCGCATTGACTCAGTGCAGTATTCAGCCTCTCTGGTGTCAAGTCTGATTTTGGAAAAAAAAAAAAAAAAAAAATCCAAAATCAGACAAGAGTGTTGAGACCAGATAGGCTAAGACCGCATTGACTCAGTGCGGTATTCAGCCTCTCTGGTGTCAAGTCTGATTTTGGAAAAAAAAAAAAAAAAATCCAAAATCAGACAGAGTGTTGACACCAGAGAGGCTAAGACCGCATTGACTCAGTGCGGTATTCAGCCTCTCTGGTGTCAAGTCTGATTTTGGGAAAAAAAAAAAAAAAAATCCAAAATCAGACAGAGTGTTGAGACCAGAGAGGCTAAGACCGAATTGACTCAGTGCGGTATTCAGCCTCTC
The DNA here is from genome assembly GCF_964638095.1 of Poromitra crassiceps. Classification (NCBI taxonomy): domain Eukaryota; kingdom Metazoa; phylum Chordata; class Actinopteri; order Beryciformes; family Melamphaidae; genus Poromitra; species Poromitra crassiceps. The sequence continues at coordinate 64,637 of NW_028151965.1, read as the reverse complement.
TGGTGTCAAGTCTGATTTTGGAAAAAAAAAAAAAAAAAAAATCCAAAATCAGACAGAGTGTTGAGACCAGAGAGGCTAAGACCGCATTGACTCAGTGCGGTATTCAGCCTCTCTGGTGTCAAGTCTGATTTTTGAAAAAAAAAAAAAAAAATCCAAAATCAGACAGAGTGTTGAGACCAGAGAGGCTAAGACCGCATTGACTCAGTGCGGTATTCAGCCTCTCTGGTGTCAAGTCTGATTTTGGGAAAAAAAAAAAAAAAAATCCAAAATCAGACAGAGTGTTGAGACCAGAGAGGCTAAGACCGCATTGACTCAGTGCGGTATTCAGCCTCTCTGGTGTCAAGTCCGATTTTTGAAAAAAAAAAAAAAAAATCCAAAATCAGACAGAGTGTTGACACCAGAGAGGCTAAGACCGCATTGACTCAGTGCAGTATTCAGCCTCTCTGGTGTCAAGTCTGATTTTGGAAAAAAAAAAAAAAAAAAATCCAAAATCAGACAAGAGTGTTGAGACCAGAGAGGCTAAGACCGCATTGACTCAGTGCGGTATTCAGCCTCTCTGGTGTCAAGTCTGATTTTGGAAAAAAAAAAAAAAAAAATCCAAAATCAGACAGAGTGTTGACACCAGAGAGGCTAAGACCGCATTGACTCAGTGCGGTATTCAGCCTCTCTGGTGTCAAGTCTGATTTTGGGAAAAAAAAAAAAAAAAATGCAAAATCAGACAGAGTGTTGAGACCAGAGAGGCTAAGACCGAATTGACTCAGTGCGGTATTCAGCCTCTCTGGTGTCAAGTCTGATTTTGGAAAAAAAAAAAAAAAAAAAATCCAAAATCAGACAGAGTGTTGAGACCAGAGAGGCTAAGACCGCATTGACTCAGTGCGGTATTCAGCCTCTCTGGTGTCAAGTCTGATTTTTGAAAAAAAAAAAAAAAAATCCAAAATCAGACAGAGTGTTGAGACCAGAGAGGCTAAGACCGCATTGACTCAGTGCGGTATTCAGCCTCTCTGGTGTCAAGTCTGATTTTGGAAAAAAATAAAAAATAATCCAAAATCAGACAGAGTGTTGAGACCAGAGAGGCTAAGACCGCATTGACTCAGTGCGGTATTCAGCCTCTCTGGTGTCAAGTCTGATTTTTGAAAAAAAAAAATAATAATCCAAAATCAGACAGAGTGTTGACACCAGAGAGGCTAAGACCGCATTGACTCAGTGCGGTATTCAGCCTCTCTGGTGTCAAGTCTGATTTTTGAAAAAAAATAATAATAATCCAAAATCAGACAGAGTGTTGACACCAGAGAGGCTAAGACCGCATTGACTCAGTGCAGTATTCAGCCTCTCTGGTGTCAAGTCTGATTTTGGAAAAAAAAAAAAAAAAAAATCCAAAATCAGACAAGAGTGTTGAGACCAGAGAGGCTAAGACCGCATTGACTCAGTGCGGTATTCAGCCTCTCTGGTGTCAAGTCTGATTTTGGAAAAAAAAAAAAAAAAAAAATCCAAAATCAGACAGAGTGTTGAGACCAGAGAGGCTAAGACCGCATTGACTCAGTGCGGTATTCAGCCTCTCTGGTGTCAAGTCTGATTTTTGAAAAAAAAAAAAAAAAATCCAAAATCAGACAGAGTGTTGAGACCAGAGAGGCTAAGACCGCATTGACTCAGTGCGGTATTCAGCCTCTCTGGTGTCAAGTCTGATTTTGGAAAAAAATAAAAAATAATCCAAAATCAGACAGAGTGTTGACACCAGAGAGGCTAAGACCGCATTGACTCAGTGCGGTATTCAGCCTCTCTGGTGTCAAGTCTGATTTTTGAAAAAAAAAAAAAAAAATCCAAAATCAGACAGAGTGTTGAGACCAGAGAGGCTAAGACCGCATTGACTCAGTGCGGTATTCAGCCTCTCTGGTGTCAAGTCTGATTTTTGAAAAAAAATAATAATAATCCAAAATCAGACAGAGTGTTGACACCAGAGAGGCTAAGACCGCATTGACTCAGTGCGGTATTCAGCCTCTCTGGTGTCAAGTCTGATTTTGGAAAAAAAAAAAAAAAAAAAATCCAAAATCAGACAGAGTGTTGAGACCAGAGAGGCTAAGACCGCATTGACTCAGTGCGGTATTCAGCCTCTCTGGTGTCAAGTCCGATTTTTGAAAAAAAAAAAAAAAAATCCAAAATCAGACAGAGTGTTGAGACCAGAGAGGCTAAGACCGCATTGACTCAGTGCGGTATTCAGCCTCTCTGGTGTCAAGTCTGATTTGGGAAAAAAATAAAAAATAATCCAAAATCAGACAGAGTGTTGACACCAGAGAGGCTAAGACCGCATTGACTCAGTGCGTTATTCAGCCTCTCTGGTGTCAAGTCTGATTTTGGAAAAAAAAAAAAAAAAATCCAAAATCAGACAGAGTGTTGACACCAGAGAGGCTAAGACCGCATTGACTCAGTGCGGTATTCAGCCTCTCTGGTGTCAAGTCTGATTTTGGGAAAAAAAAAAAAAAAAATCCAAAATCAGACAGAGTGTTGAGACCAGAGAGGCTAAGACCGCATTGACTCAGTGCGGTATTCAGCCTCTCTGGTGTCAAGTCCGATTTTTGAAAAAAAAAAAAAAAAATCCAAAATCAGACAGAGTGTTGACACCAGAGAGGCTAAGACCGCATTGACTCAGTGCAGTATTCAGCCTCTCTGGTGTCAAGTCTGATTTTGGAAAAAAAAAAAAAAAAAATCCAAAATCAGACAAGAGTGTTGAGACCAGAGAGGCTAAGACCGCATTGACTCAGTGCGGTATTCAGCCTCTCTGGTGTCAAGTCTGATTTTGGAAAAAAAAAAAAAAAATCCAAAATCAGACAGAGTGTTGACACCAGAGAGGCTAAGACCGCATTGACTCAGTGCGGTATTCAGCCTCTCTGGTGTCAAGTCTGATTTTGGAAAAAAAAAAAAAAAAAAAATCCAAAATCAGACAGAGTGTTGAGACCAGAGAGGCTAAGACCGCATTGACTCAGTGCGGTATTCAGCCTCTCTGGTGTCAAGTCTGATTTTTGAAAAAAAAAAAAAAAAAATCCAAAATCAGACAGAGTGTTGAGACCAGAGAGGCTAAGACCGCATTGACTCAGTGCGGTATTCAGCCTCTCTGGTGTCAAGTCTGATTTTGGAAAAAAATAAAAAATAATCCAAAATCAGACAGAGTGTTGACACCAGAGAGGCTAAGACCGCATTGACTCAGTGCGGTATTCAGCCTCTCTGGTGTCAAGTCTGATTTTTGAAAAAAAATAATAATAATCCAAAATCAGACAGAGTGTTGACACCAGAGAGGCTAAGACCGCATTGACTCAGTGCAGTATTCAGCCTCTCTGGTGTCAAGTCTGATTTTGGAAAAAAAAAAAAAAAAAAAATCCAAAATCAGACAAGAGTGTTGAGACCAGAGAGGCTAAGACCGCATTGACTCAGTGCGGTATTCAGCCTCTCTGGTGTCAAGTCTGATTTTGGAAAAAAAAAAAAAAAAAAAATCCAAAATCAGACAGAGTGTTGAGACCAGAGAGGCTAAGACCGCATTGACTCAGTGCGGTATTCAGCCTCTCTGGTGTCAAGTCTGATTTTTGAAAAAAAAAAAAAAAAATCCAAAATCAGACAGAGTGTTGAGACCAGAGAGGCTAAGACCGCATTGACTCAGTGCGGTATTCAGCCTCTCTGGTGTCAAGTCTGATTTTGGAAAAAAATAAAAAATAATCCAAAATCAGACAGAGTGTTGACACCAGAGAGGCTAAGACCGCATTGACTCAGTGCGGTATTCAGCCTCTCTGGTGTCAAGTCTGATTTTTGAAAAAAAAAAAAAAAAATCCAAAATCAGACAGAGTGTTGAGACCAGAGAGGCTAAGACCGCATTGACTCAGTGCGGTATTCAGCCTCTCTGGTGTCAAGTCTGATTTTTGAAAAAAAATAATAATAATCCAAAATCAGACAGAGTGTTGACACCAGAGAGGCTAAGACCGCATTGACTCAGTGCGGTATTCAGCCTCTCTGGTGTCAAGTCTGATTTTGGAAAAAAAAAAAAAAAAAAATCCAAAATCAGACAGAGTGTTGAGACCAGAGAGGCTAAGACCGCATTGACTCAGTGCGGTATTCAGCCTCTCTGGTGTCAAGTCCGATTTTTGAAAAAAAAAAAAAAAAATCCAAAATCAGACAGAGTGTTGACACCAGAGAGGCTAAGACCGCATTGACTCAGTGCAGTATTCAGCCTCTCTGGTGTCAAGTCTGATTTTGGAAAAAAAAAAAAAAAAAAATCCAAAATCAGACAAGAGTGTTGAGACCAGAGAGGCTAAGACCGCATTGACTCAGTGCGGTATTCAGCCTCTCTGGTGTCAAGTCTGATTTTGGAAAAAAAAAAAAAAAAATCCAAAATCAGACAGAGTGTTGACACCAGAGAGGCTAAGACCGCATTGACTCAGTGCGGTATTCAGCCTCTCTGGTGTCAAGTCTGATTTTGGGAAAAAAAAAAAAAAAATCCAAAATCAGACAGAGTGTTGAGACCAGAGAGGCTAAGACCGAATTGACTCAGTGCGGTATTCAGCCTCTCTGGTGTCAAGTCTGATTTTGGAAAAAAAAAAAAAAAAAAAATCCAAAATCAGACAGAGTGTTGAGACCAGAGAGGCTAAGACCGCATTGACTCAGTGCGGTATTCAGCCTCTCTGGTGTCAAGTCTGATTTTTGAAAAAAAAAAAAAAAAATCCAAAATCAGACAGAGTGTTGAGACCAGAGAGGCTAAGACCGCATTGACTCAGTGCGGTATTCAGCCTCTCTGGTGTCAAGTCTGATTTTGGGAAAAAAAAAAAAAAAAATCCAAAATCAGACAGAGTGTTGAGACCAGAGAGGCTAAGACCGCATTGACTCAGTGCGGTATTCAGCCTCTCTGGTGTCAAGTCCGATTTTTGAAAAAAAAAAAAAAAAATCCAAAATCAGACAGAGTGTTGACACCAGAGAGGCTAAGACCGCATTGACTCAGTGCAGTATTCAGCCTCTCTGGTGTCAAGTCTGATTTTGGAAAAAAAAAAAAAAAAAAAATCCAAAATCAGACAAGAGTGTTGAGACCAGAGAGGCTAAGACCGCATTGACTCAGTGCGGTATTCAGCCTCTCTGGTGTCAAGTCTGATTTTGGAAAAAAAAAAAAAAAAAATCCAAAATCAGACAGAGTGTTGACACCAGAGAGGCTAAGACCGCATTGACTCAGTGCGGTATTCAGCCTCTCTGGTGTCAAGTCTGATTTTGGGAAAAAAAAAAAAAAAATCCAAAATCAGACAGAGTGTTGAGACCAGAGAGGCTAAGACCGAATTGACTCAGTGCGGTATTCAGCCTCTCTGGTGTCAAGTCTGATTTTGGAAAAAAAAAAAAAAAAAAAATCCAAAATCAGACAGAGTGTTGAGACCAGAGAGGCTAAGACCGCATTGACTCAGTGCGGTATTCAGCCTCTCTGGTGTCAAGTCTGATTTTTGAAAAAAAAAAAAAAAAATCCAAAATCAGACAGAGTGTTGAGACCAGAGAGGCTAAGACCGCATTGACTCAGTGCGGTATTCAGCCTCTCTGGTGTCAAGTCTGATTTTGGAAAAAAATAAAAAATAATCCAAAATCAGACAGAGTGTTGAGACCAGAGAGGCTAAGACCGCATTGACTCAGTGCGGTATTCAGCCTCTCTGGTGTCAAGTCTGATTTTTGAAAAAAAATAATAATAATCCAAAATCAGACAGAGTGTTGACACCAGAGAGGCTAAGACCGCATTGACTCAGTGCGGTATTCAGCCTCTCTGGTGTCAAGTCTGATTTTTGAAAAAAAATAATAATAATCCAAAATCAGACAGAGTGTTGACACCAGAGAGGCTAAGACCGCATTGACTCAGTGCAGTATTCAGCCTCTCTGGTGTCAAGTCTGATTTTGGAAAAAAAAAAAAAAAAAAATCCAAAATCAGACAAGAGTGTTGAGACCAGAGAGGCTAAGACCGCATTGACTCAGTGCGGTATTCAGCCTCTCTGGTGTCAAGTCTGATTTTGGAAAAAAAAAAAAAAAAAAATCCAAAATCAGACAGAGTGTTGAGACCAGAGAGGCTAAGACCGCATTGACTCAGTGCGGTATTCAGCCTCTCTGGTGTCAAGTCTGATTTTTGAAAAAAAAAAAAAAAAATCCAAAATCAGACAGAGTGTTGAGACCAGAGAGGCTAAGACCGCATTGACTCAGTGCGGTATTCAGCCTCTCTGGTGTCAAGTCTGATTTTGGAAAAAAATAAAAAATAATCCAAAATCAGACAGAGTGTTGACACCAGAGAGGCTAAGACCGCATTGACTCAGTGCGGTATTCAGCCTCTCTGGTGTCAAGTCTGATTTTTGAAAAAAAAAAAAAAAAATCCAAAATCAGACAGAGTGTTGAGACCAGAGAGGCTAAGACCGCATTGACTCAGTGCGGTATTCAGCCTCTCTGGTGTCAAGTCTGATTTTTGAAAAAAAAAAATAATAATCCAAAATCAGACAGAGTGTTGACACCAGAGAGGCTAAGACCGCATTGACTCAGTGCGGTATTCAGCCTCTCTGGTGTCAAGTCTGATTTTGGAAAAAAAAAAAAAAAAAAAATCCAAAATCAGACAGAGTGTTGAGACCAGAGAGGCTAAGACCGCATTGACTCAGTGCGGTATTCAGCCTCTCTGGTGTCAAGTCCGATTTTTGAAAAAAAAAAAAAAAAATCCAAAATCAGACAGAGTGTTGACACCAGAGAGGCTAAGACCGCATTGACTCAGTGCAGTATTCAGCCTCTCTGGTGTCAAGTCTGATTTTGGAAAAAAAAAAAAAAAAAAAATCCAAAATCAGACAAGAGTGTTGAGACCAGAGAGGCTAAGACCGCATTGACTCAGTGCGGTATTCAGCCTCTCTGGTGTCAAGTCTGATTTTGGAAAAAAAAAAAAAAAAAATCCAAAATCAGACAGAGTGTTGACACCAGAGAGGCTAAGACCGCATTGACTCAGTGCGGTATTCAGCCTCTCTGGTGTCAAGTCTGATTTTGGGAAAAAAAAAAAAAAAATCCAAAATCAGACAGAGTGTTGAGACCAGAGAGGCTAAGACCGAATTGACTCAGTGCGGTATTCAGCCTCTCTGGTGTCGTCTGATTTTGGAAAAAAAAAAAAAAAAAAAATCCAAAATCAGACAGAGTGTTGAGACCAGAGAGGCTAAGACCGCATTGACTCAGTGCGGTATTCAGCCTCTCTGGTGTCAAGTCTGATTTTTGAAAAAAAAAAAAAAAAATCCAAAATCAGACAGAGTGTTGAGACCAGAGAGGCTAAGACCGCATTGACTCAGTGCGGTATTCAGCCTCTCTGGTGTCAAGTCTGATTTTGGAAAAAAAAAAAAAAAATCCAAAATCAGACAGAGTGTTGAGACCAGAGAGGCTAAGACCGAATTGACTCAGTGCGGTATTCAGCCTCTCTGGTGTCGTCTGATTTTGGAAAAAAAAAAAAAAAAAAAATCCAAAATCAGACAGAGTGTTGAGACCAGAGAGGCTAAGACCGCATTGACTCAGTGCGGTATTCAGCCTCTCTGGTGTCAAGTCTGATTTTTGAAAAAAAAAAAAAAAAATCCAAAATCAGACAGAGTGTTGAGACCAGAGAGGCTAAGACCGCATTGACTCAGTGCGGTATTCAGCCTCTCTGGTGTCAAGTCTGATTTTGGAAAAAAATAAAAAATAATCCAAAATCAGACAGAGTGTTGACACCAGAGAGGCTAAGACCGCATTGACTCAGTGCGGTATTCAGCCTCTCTGGTGTCAAGTCTGATTTTTGAAAAAAAAAAAAAAAAAATCCAAAATCAGACAGAGTGTTGAGACCAGAGAGGCTAAGACCGCATTGACTCAGTGCGGTATTCAGCCTCTCTGGTGTCAAGTCTGATTTTTGAAAAAAAATAATAATAATCCAAAATCAGACAGAGTGTTGACACCAGAGAGGCTAAGACCGCATTGACTCAGTGCGGTATTCAGCCTCTCTGGTGTCAAGTCTGATTTTTGAAAAAAAAAAAAAAAAATCCAAAATCAGACAGAGTGTTGAGACCAGAGAGGCTAAGACCGCATTGACTCAGTGCGGTATTCAGCCTCTCTGGTGTCAAGTCTGATTTTTGAAAAAAAAAAAAAAAAATCCAAAATCAGACAGAGTGTTGAGACCAGAGAGGCTAAGACCGCATTGACTCAGTGCGGTATTCAGCCTCTCTGGTGTCAAGTCTGATTTTGGAAAAAAATAAATAATAATTCAAAATCAGACAGAGTGTTGACACCAGAGAGGCTAAGACCGCATTGACTCAGTGCGGTATTCAGCCTCTCTGGTGTCAAGTCTGATTTTTGAAAAAAAAAAAAAAAAAATCCAAAATCAGACAGAGTGTTGAGACCAGAGAGGCTAAGACCGCATTGACTCAGTGCGGTATTCAGCCTCTCTGGTGTCAAGTCTGATTTTGGAAAAAAAAAAAAAAACCCCAAAATCAGACAGAGTGTTGACACCAGAGAGGCTAAGACCGCATTGACTCAGTGCGGTATTCAGCCTCTCTGGTGTCAAGTCTGATTTTGGAAAAAAAAAAAAAAAAATCCAAAATCAGACAGAGTGTTGACACCAGAGAGGCTAAGACCGCATTGAATCAGTGCGGTATTCAGCCTCTCTGGTGTCAAGTCTGATTTTGGAAAAAAAAAAAAAAAAAAAATCCAAAATCAGACAGAGTGTTGAGACCAGAGAGGCTAAGACCGCATTGACTCAGTGCGGTATTCAGCCTCTCTGGTGTCAAGTCCGATTTTTGAAAAAAAAAAAAAAAAATCCAAAATCAGACAGAGTGTTGACACCAGAGAGGCTAAGACCGCATTGACTCAGTGCAGTATTCAGCCTCTCTGGTGTCAAGTCTGATTTTGGAAAAAAAAAAAAAAAAAAATCCAAAATCAGACAAGAGTGTTGAGACCAGAGAGGCTAAGACCGCATTGACTCAGTGCGGTATTCAGCCTCTCTGGTGTCAAGTCTGATTTTGGGGAAAAAAAAAAAAAAATCCAAAATCAGACAGAGTGTTGAGACCAGAGAGGCTAAGACCGAATTGACTCAGTGCGGTATTCAGCCTCTCTGGTGTCAAGTCTGATTTTGGAAAAAAAAAAAAAAAAATCCAAAATCAGACAGAGTGTTGAGACCAGAGAGGCTAAGACCGCATTGACTCAGTGCGGTATTCAGCCTCTCTGGTGTCAAGTCTGATTTTGGAAAAAAATAAAAAATAATCCAAAATCAGACAGAGTGTTGACACCAGAGAGGCTAAGACCGCATTGACTCAGTGCGGTATTCAGCCTCTCTGGTGTCAAGTCTGATTTTTGAAAAAAAAAAAAAAAAATCCAAAATCAGACAGAGTGTTGAGACCAGAGAGGCTAAGACCGCATTGACTCAGTGCAGTATTCAGCCTCTCTGGTGTCAAGTCTGATTTTGGAAAAAAAAAAAAAAAAAAAATCCAAAATCAGACAAGAGTGTTGAGACCAGAGAGGCTAAGACCGCATTGACTCAGTGCGGTATTCAGCCTCTCTGGTGTCAAGTCTGATTTTGGAAAAAAAAAAAAAAAAATCCAAAATCAGACAGAGTGTTGACACCAGAGAGGCTAAGACCGCATTGACTCAGTGCGGTATTCAGCCTCTCTGGTGTCAAGTCTGATTTTTGAAAAAAAAAAAAAAAAATCCAAAATCAGACAGAGTGTTGAGACCAGAGAGGCTAAGACCGCATTGACTCAGTGCAGTATTCAGCCTCTCTGGTGTCAAGTCTGATTTTGGAAAAAAAAAAAAAAAAAAAATCCAAAATCAGACAAGAGTGTTGAGACCAGAGAGGCTAAGACCGCATTGACTCAGTGCGGTATTCAGCCTCTCTGGTGTCAAGTCTGATTTTGGAAAAAAAAAAAAAAAAATCCAAAATCAGACAGAGTGTTGACACCAGAGAGGCTAAGACCGCATTGACTCAGTGCGGTATTCAGCCTCTCTGGTGTCAAGTCTGATTTTGGGAAAAAAAAAAAAAAAAATCCAAAATCAGACAGAGTGTTGAGACCAGAGAGGCTAAGACCGCATTGACTCAGTGCGGTATTCAGCCTCTCTGGTGTCAAGTCCGATTTTTGAAAAAAAAAAAAAAAAATCCAAAATCAGACAGAGTGTTGACACCAGAGAGGCTAAGACCGCATTGACTCAGTGCAGTATTCAGCCTCTCTGGTGTCAAGTCTGATTTAAAAAAAAAAAAAAAAAAATCCAAAATCAGACAGAGTGTTGAGACCAGAGAGGCTAAGACCGCATTGACTCAGTGCGGTATTCAGCCTCTCTGGTGTCAAGTCTGATTTTGGAAAAAAATAAATAATAATTCAAAATCAGACAGAGTGTTGACACCAGAGAGGCTAAGACCGCATTGACTCAGTGCGGTATTCAGCCTCTCTGGTGTCAAGTCTGATTTTTGAAAAAAAAAAAAAAAAATCCAAAATCAGACAGAGTGTTGAGACCAGAGAGGCTAAGACCGCATTGACTCAGTGCGGTATTCAGCCTCTCTGGTGTCAAGTCTGATTTTGGAAAAAAAAAAAAAAACCCAAAATCAGACAGAGTGTTGACACCAGAGAGGCTAAGACCGCATTGACTCAGTGCGGTATTCAGCCTCTCTGGTGTCAAGTCTGATTTTGGAAAAAAAAAAAAAAAATCCAAAATCAGACAGAGTGTTGACACCAGAGAGGCTAAGACCGCATTGAATCAGTGCGGTATTCAGCCTCTCTGGTGTCAAGTCTGATTTTGGAAAAAAAAAAAAAAAAAAAATCCAAAATCAGACAGAGTGTTGAGACCAGAGAGGCTAAGACCGCATTGACTCAGTGCGGTATTCAGCCTCTCTGGTGTCAAGTCCGATTTTTGAAAAAAAAAAAAAAAAATCCAAAATCAGACAGAGTGTTGACACCAGAGAGGCTAAGACCGCATTGACTCAGTGCAGTATTCAGCCTCTCTGGTGTCAAGTCTGATTTTGGAAAAAAAAAAAAAAAAAAAATCCAAAATCAGACAAGAGTGTTGAGACCAGAGAGGCTAAGACCGCATTGACTCAGTGCGGTATTCAGCCTCTCTGGTGTCAAGTCTGATTTTGGGAAAAAAAAAAAAAAAATCCAAAATCAGACAGAGTGTTGAGACCAGAGAGGCTAAGACCGAATTGACTCAGTGCGGTATTCAGCCTCTCTGGTGTCAAGTCTGATTTTGGAAAAAAAAAAAAAAAAATCCAAAATCAGACAGAGTGTTGAGACCAGAGAGGCTAAGACCGCATTGACTCAGTGCGGTATTCAGCCTCTCTGGTGTCAAGTCTGATTTTGGAAAAAAATAAAAAATAATCCAAAATCAGACAGAGTGTTGACACCAGAGAGGCTAAGACCGCATTGACTCAGTGCGGTATTCAGCCTCTCTGGTGTCAAGTCTGATTTTTGAAAAAAAAAAAAAAAAATCCAAAATCAGACAGAGTGTTGAGACCAGAGAGGCTAAGACCGCATTGACTCAGTGCAGTATTCAGCCTCTCTGGTGTCAAGTCTGATTTTGGAAAAAAAAAAAAAAAAAAAATCCAAAATCAGACAAGAGTGTTGAGACCAGAGAGGCTAAGACCGCATTGACTCAGTGCGGTATTCAGCCTCTCTGGTGTCAAGTCTGATTTTGGAAAAAAAAAAAAAAAAATCCAAAATCAGACAGAGTGTTGACACCAGAGAGGCTAAGACCGCATTGACTCAGTGCGGTATTCAGCCTCTCTGGTGTCAAGTCTGATTTTGGGAAAAAAAAAAAAAAAAATCCAAAATCAGACAGAGTGTTGAGACCAGAGAGGCTAAGACCGAATTGACTCAGTGCGGTATTCAGCCTCTCTGGTGTCAAGTCTGATTTTGGAAAAAAAAAAAAAAAAAAAATCCAAAATCAGACAGAGTGTTGAGACCAGAGAGGCTAAGACCGCATTGACTCAGTGCGGTATTCAGCCTCTCTGGTGTCAAGTCTGATTTTTGAAAAAAAAAAAAAAAAATCCAAAATCAGACAGAGTGTTGACACCAGAGAGGCTAAGACCGCATTGACTCAGTGCGGTATTCAGCCTCTCTGGTGTCAAGTCTGATTTTGGAAAAAAAAAAAAAAATAAAAATCCAAAATCAGACAGTGTTGAGACCAGAGAGGCTAAGACCGCATTGACTCAGTGCGGTATTCAGCCTCTCTGGTGTCAAGTCTGATTTTTGAAAAAAAATAATAATAATCCAAAATCAGACAGAGTGTTGACACAAGAGAGGCTAAGACCGCATTGACTCAGTGCGGTATTCAGCCTCTCTGGTGTCAAGTCTGATTTTGGAAAAAAAAAAAAAAAAAAAAATCCAAAATCAGACAGAGTGTTGAGACCAGAGAGGCTAAGACCGCATTGACTCAGTGCGGTATTCAGCCTCTCTGGTGTCAAGTCCGATTTTTGAAAAAAAAAAAAAAAAATCCAAAATCAGACAGAGTGTTGACACCAGAGAGGCTAAGACCGCATTGACTCAGTGCAGTATTCAGCCTCTCTGGTGTCAAGTCTGATTTTGGAAAAAAAAAAAAAAAAAAAATCCAAAATCAGACAAGAGTGTTGAGACCAGAGAGGCTAAGACCGCATTGACTCAGTGCGGTATTCAGCCTCTCTGGTGTCAAGTCTGATTTTGGAAAAAAAAAAAAATCCAAAATCAGACAGAGTGTTGACACCAGAGAGGCTAAGACCGCATTGACTCAGTGCGGTATTCAGCCTCTCTGGTGTCAAGTCTGATTTTGGGAAAAAAAAAAAAAAAATCCAAAATCAGACAGAGTGTTGAGACCAGAGAGGCTAAGACCGAATTGACTCAGTGCGGTATTCAGCCTCTCTGGTGTCAAGTCTGATTTTGGAAAAAAAAAAAAAAAAAAATCCAAAATCAGACAGAGTGTTGAGACCAGAGAGGCTAAGACCGCATTGACTCAGTGCGGTATTCAGCCTCTCTGGTGTCAAGTCTGATTTTTGAAAAAAAAAAAAAATAATCCAAAATCAGACAGAGTGTTGACACCAGAGAGGCTAAGACCGCATTGACTCAGTGCGGTATTCAGCCTCTCTGGTGTCAAGTCTGATTTTTGAAAAAAAAAAAAAAAAATCCAAAATCAGACAGTGTTGAGACCAGAGAGGCTAAGACCGCATTGACTCAGTGCGGTATTCAGCCTCTCTGGTGTCAAGTCTGATTTTTGAAAAAAAAAAAAAATAATCCAAAATCAGACAGAGTGTTGACACCAGAGAGGCTAAGACCGCATTGACTCAGTGCGGTATTCAGCCTCTCTGGTGTCAAGTCTGATTTTTGAAAAAAAAAAATAATAATCCAAAATCAGACAGAGTGTTGACACCAGAGAGGCTAAGACCGCATTGACTCAGTGCAGTATTCAGCCTCTCTGGTGTCAAGTCTGATTTTGGAAAAAAAAAAATCCAAAATCAGACAAGAGTGTTGAGACCAGAGAGGCTAAGACCGCATTGACTCAGTGCGGTATTCAGCCTCTCTGGTGTCAAGTCTGATTTTGGAAAAAAGAAAAAAAAAATCCAAAATCAGACAGAGTGTTGACACCAGAGACGCTAAGACCGCATTGACTCAGTGCGGTATTCAGCCTCTCTGGTGTCAAGTCTGATTTTGGGAAAAAAAAAAAAAAAAATCCAAAATCAGACAGAGTGTTGAGACCAGAGAGGCTAAGACCGCATTGACTCAGTGCGGTATTCAGCCTCTCTGGTGTCAAGTCCGATTTTTGAAAAAAAAAAAAAAAAATCCAAAATCAGACAGAGTGTTGACACCAGAGAGGCTAAGACCGCATTGACTCAGTGCAGTATTCAGCCTCTCTGGTGTCAAGTCTGATTTTGGAAAAAAAAAAAAAAAAAAAATCCAAAATCAGACAAGAGTGTTGAGACCAGAGAGGCTAAGACCGCATTGACTCAGTGCGGTATTCAGCCTCTCTGGTGTCAAGTCTGATTTTGGGAAAAAAAAAAAAAAAAATCCAAAATCAGACAGAGTGTTGAGACCAGAGAGGCTAAGACCGAATTGACTCAGTGCGGTATTCAGCCTCTCTGGTGTCAAGTCTGATTTTGGAAAAAAAAAAAAAAAAATCCAAAATCAGACAGAGTGTTGAGACCAGAGAGGCTAAGACCGCATTGACTCAGTGCGGTATTCAGCCTCTCTGGTGTCAAGTCTGATTTTGGAAAAAAATAAAAAATAATCCAAAATCAGACAGAGTGTTGACACCAGAGAGGCTAAGACCGCATTGACTCAGTGCGGTATTCAGCCTCTCTGGTGTCAAGTCTGATTTTTGAAAAAAAAAAAAAAAAATCCAAAATGAGACAGAGTGTTGAGACCAGAGAGGCTAAGACCGCATTGACTCAGTGCAGTATTCAGCCTCTCTGGTGTCAAGTCTGATTTTGGAAAAAAAAAAAAAAAAAAAATCCAAAATCAGACAAGAGTGTTGAGACCAGAGAGGCTAAGACCGCATTGACTCAGTGCGGTATTCAGCCTCTCTGGTGTCAAGTCTGATTTTGGAAAAAAAAAAAAAAAAATCCAAAATCAGACAGAGTGTTGACACCAGAGAGGCTAAGACCGCATTGACTCAGTGCGGTATTCAGCCTCTCTGGTGTCAAGTCTGATTTTGGGAAAAAAAAAAAAAAAAATCCAAAATCAGACAGAGTGTTGAGACCAGAGAGGCTAAGACCGAATTGACTCAGTGCGGTATTCAGCCTCTCTGGTGTCAAGTCTGATTTTGGAAAAAAAAAAAAAAAAAAAATCCAAAATCAGACAGAGTGTTGAGACCAGAGAGGCTAAGACCGCATTGACTCAGTGCGGTATTCAGCCTCTCTGGTGTCAAGTCTGATTTTTGAAAAAAAAAAAAAAAAATCCAAAATCAGACAGAGTGTTGAGACCAGAGAGGCTAAGACCGCATTGACTCAGTGCGGTATTCAGCCTCTCTGGTGTCAAGTCTGATTTTGGAAAAAAATAAAAAATAATCCAAAATCAGACAGAGTGTTGACACCAGAGAGGCTAAGACCGCATTGACTCAGTGCGGTATTCAGCCTCTCTGGTGTCAAGTCTGATTTTTGAAAAAAAAAAAAAAAAATCCAAAATCAGACAGAGTGTTGACACCAGAGAGGCTAAGACCGCATTGACTCAGTGCGGTATTCAGCCTCTCTGGTGTCAAGTCTGATTTTGGAAAAAAAAAAAAAAAAAAAAATCCAAAATCAGACAGTGTTGAGACCAGAGAGGCTAAGACCGCATTGACTCAGTGCGGTATTCAGCCTCTCTGGTGTCAAGTCTGATTTTTGAAAAAAAATAATAATAATCCAAAATCAGACAGAGTGTTGACACAAGAGAGGCTAAGACCGCATTGACTCAGTGCGGTATTCAGCCTCTCTGGTGTCAAGTCTGATTTTGGAAAAAAAAAAAAAAAAAAAAATCCAAAATCAGACAGAGTGTTGAGACCAGAGAGGCTAAGACCGCATTGACTCAGTGCGGTATTCAGCCTCTCTGGTGTCAAGTCCGATTTTTGAAAAAAAAAAAAAAAAATCCAAAATCAGACAGAGTGTTGACACCAGAGAGGCTAAGACCGCATTGACTCAGTGCAGTATTCAGCCTCTCTGGTGTCAAGTCTGATTTTGGAAAAAAAAAAAAAAAAAAAATCCAAAATCAGACAAGAGTGTTGAGACCAGAGAGGCTAAGACCGCATTGACTCAGTGCGGTATTCAGCCTCTCTGGTGTCAAGTCTGATTTTGGAAAAAAAAAAAATCCAAAATCAGACAGAGTGTTGACACCAGAGAGGCTAAGACCGCATTGACTCAGTGCGGTATTCAGCCTCTCTGGTGTCAAGTCTGATTTTGGGAAAAAAAAAAAAAAAATCCAAAATCAGACAGAGTGTTGAGACCAGAGAGGCTAAGACCGAATTGACTCAGTGCGGTATTCAGCCTCTCTGGTGTCAAGTCTGATTTTGGAAAAAAAAAAAAAAAAAAATCCAAAATCAGACAGAGTGTTGAGACCAGAGAGGCTAAGACCGCATTGACTCAGTGCGGTATTCAGCCTCTCTGGTGTCAAGTCTGATTTTTGAAAAAAAAAAATAATAATCCAAAATCAGACAGAGTGTTGACACCAGAGAGGCTAAGACCGCATTGACTCAGTGCGGTATTCAGCCTCTCTGGTGTCAAGTCTGATTTTTGAAAAAAAAAAAAAAAAATCCAAAATCAGACAGAGTGTTGAGACCAGAGAGGCTAAGACCGCATTGACTCAGTGCGGTATTCAGCCTCTCTGGTGTCAAGTCTGATTTTTGAAAAAAAAAAATAATAATCCAAAATCAGACAGAGTGTTGACACCAGAGAGGCTAAGACCGCATTGACTCAGTGCGGTATTCAGCCTCTCTGGTGTCAAGTCTGATTTTTGAAAAAAAATAATAATAATCCAAAATCAGACAGAGTGTTGACACAAGAGAGGCTAAGACCGCATTGACTCAGTGCGGTATTCAGCCTCTCTGGTGTCAAGTCTGATTTTGGAAAAAAAAAAAAAAAAAAAAATCCAAAATCAGACAGAGTGTTGAGACCAGAGAGGCTAAGACCGCATTGACTCAGTGCGGTATTCAGCCTCTCTGGTGTCAAGTCCGATTTTTGAAAAAAAAAAAAAAAAATCCAAAATCAGACAGAGTGTTGACACCAGAGAGGCTAAGACCGCATTGACTCAGTGCAGTATTCAGCCTCTCTGGTGTCAAGTCTGATTTTGGAAAAAAAAAAAAAAAAAAAATCCAAAATCAGACAAGAGTGTTGAGACCAGAGAGGCTAAGACCGCATTGACTCAGTGCGGTATTCAGCCTCTCTGGTGTCAAGTCTGATTTTGGAAAAAAAAAAAAAATCCAAAATCAGACAGAGTGTTGACACCAGAGAGGCTAAGACCGCATTGACTCAGTGCGGTATTCAGCCTCTCTGGTGTCAAGTCTGATTTTGGGAAAAAAAAAAAAAAAATCCAAAATCAGACAGAGTGTTGAGACCAGAGAGGCTAAGACCGAATTGACTCAGTGCGGTATTCAGCCTCTCTGGTGTCAAGTCTGATTTTGGAAAAAAAAAAAAAAAAAAATCCAAAATCAGACAGAGTGTTGAGACCAGAGAGGCTAAGACCGCATTGACTCAGTGCGGTATTCAGCCTCTCTGGTGTCAAGTCTGATTTTTGAAAAAAAATAAAAATAATCCAAAATCAGACAGAGTGTTGACACCAGAGAGGCTAAGACCGCATTGACTCAGTGCGGTATTCAGCCTCTCTGGTGTCAAGTCTGATTTTTGAAAAAAAAAAAAAAAATCCAAAATCAGACAGAGTGTTGAGACCAGAGAGGCTAAGACCGCATTGACTCAGTGCGGTATTCAGCCTCTCTGGTGTCAAGTCTGATTTTTGAAAAAAAAAAATAATAATCCAAAATCAGACAGAGTGTTGACACCAGAGAGGCTAAGACCGCATTGACTCAGTGCGGTATTCAGCCTCTCTGGTGTCAAGTCTGATTTTTGAAAAAAAAAAATAATAATCCAAAATCAGACAGAGTGTTGACACCAGAGAGGCTAAGACCGCATTGACTCAGTGCAGTATTCAGCCTCTCTGGTGTCAAGTCTGATTTTGGAAAAAAAAAATCCAAAATCAGACAAGAGTGTTGAGACCAGAGAGGCTAAGACCGCATTGACTCAGTGCGGTATTCAGCCTCTCTGGTGTCAAGTCTGATTTTGGAAAAAAGAAAAAAAAAATCCAAAATCAGACAGAGTGTTGACACCAGAGACGCTAAGACCGCATTGACTCAGTGCGGTATTCAGCCTCTCTGGTGTCAAGTCTGATTTTGGGAAAAAAAAAAAAAAAAATCCAAAATCAGACAGAGTGTTGAGACCAGAGAGGCTAAGACCGCATTGACTCAGTGCGGTATTCAGCCTCTCTGGTGTCAAGTCCGATTTTTGAAAAAAAAAAAAAAAAATCCAAAATCAGACAGAGTGTTGACACCAGAGAGGCTAAGACCGCATTGACTCAGTGCAGTATTCAGCCTCTCTGGTGTCAAGTCTGATTTTGGAAAAAAAAAAAAAAAAAAAATCCAAAATCAGACAAGAGTGTTGAGACCAGAGAGGCTAAGACCGCATTGACTCAGTGCGGTATTCAGCCTCTCTGGTGTCAAGTCTGATTTTGGGAAAAAAAAAAAAAAATCCAAAATCAGACAGAGTGTTGAGACCAGAGAGGCTAAGACCGAATTGACTCAGTGCGGTATTCAGCCTCTCTGGTGTCAAGTCTGATTTTGGAAAAAAAAAAAAAAAATCCAAAATCAGACAGAGTGTTGAGACCAGAGAGGCTAAGACCGCATTGACTCAGTGCGGTATTCAGCCTCTCTGGTGTAAAGTCTGATTTTGGAAAAAAATAAAAAATAATCCAAAATCAGACAGAGTGTTGACACCAGAGAGGCTAAGACCGCATTGACTCAGTGCGGTATTCAGCCTCTCTGGTGTCAAGTCTGATTTTTGAAAAAAAAAAAAAAAAATCCAAAATCAGACAGAGTGTTGAGACCAGAGAGGCTAAGACCGCATTGACTCAGTGCAGTATTCAGCCTCTCTGGTGTCAAGTCTGATTTTGGAAAAAAAAAAAAAAAAAAAATCCAAAATCAGACAAGAGTGTTGAGACCAGAGAGGCTAAGACCGCATTGACTCAGTGCGGTATTCAGCCTCTCTGGTGTCAAGTCTGATTTTGGAAAAAAAAAAAAAAAAATCCAAAATCAGACAGAGTGTTGACACCAGAGAGGCTAAGACCGCATTGACTCAGTGCGGTATTCAGCCTCTCTGGTGTCAAGTCTGATTTTGGGAAAAAAAAAAAAAAAAATCCAAAATCAGACAGAGTGTTGAGACCAGAGAGGCTAAGACCGAATTGACTCAGTGCGGTATTCAGCCTCTCTGGTGTCAAGTCTGATTTTGGAAAAAAAAAAAAAAAAAAAATCCAAAATCAGACAGAGTGTTGAGACCAGAGAGGCTAAGACCGCATTGACTCAGTGCGGTATTCAGCCTCTCTGGTGTCAAGTCTGATTTTTGAAAAAAAAAAAAAAAAATCCAAAATCAGACAGAGTGTTGAGACCAGAGAGGCTAAGACCGCATTGACTCAGTGCGGTATTCAGCCTCTCTGGTGTCAAGTCTGATTTTGGAAAAAAATAAAAAATAATCCAAAATCAGACAGAGTGTTGACACCAGAGAGGCTAAGACCGCATTGACTCAGTGCGGTATTCAGCCTCTCTGGTGTCAAGTCTGATTTTTGAAAAAAAAAAAAAAAAATCCAAAATCAGACAGAGTGTTGACACCAGAGAGGCTAAGACCGCATTGACTCAGTGCGGTATTCAGCCTCTCTGGTGTCAAGTCTGATTTTGGAAAAAAAAAAAAAAAAAAAAATCCAAAATCAGACAGTGTTGAGACCAGAGAGGCTAAGACCGCATTGACTCAGTGCGGTATTCAGCCTCTCTGGTGTCAAGTCTGATTTTTGAAAAAAAATAATAATAATCCAAAATCAGACAGAGTGTTGACACAAGAGAGGCTAAGACCGCATTGACTCAGTGCGGTATTCAGCCTCTCTGGTGTCAAGTCTGATTTTGGAAAAAAAAAAAAAAAAAAAAATCCAAAATCAGACAGAGTGTTGAGACCAGAGAGGCTAAGACCGCATTGACTCAGTGCGGTATTCAGCCTCTCTGGTGTCAAGTCCGATTTTTGAAAAAAAAAAAAAAAAATCCAAAATCAGACAGAGTGTTGACACCAGAGAGGCTAAGACCGCATTGACTCAGTGCAGTATTCAGCCTCTCTGGTGTCAAGTCTGATTTTGGAAAAAAAAAAAAAAAAAAAATCCAAAATCAGACAAGAGTGTTGAGACCAGAGAGGCTAAGACCGCATTGACTCAGTGCGGTATTCAGCCTCTCTGGTGTCAAGTCTGATTTTGGAAAAAAAAAAAAATCCAAAATCAGACAGAGTGTTGACACCAGAGAGGCTAAGACCGCATTGACTCAGTGCGGTATTCAGCCTCTCTGGTGTCAAGTCTGATTTTGGGAAAAAAAAAAAAAAAATCCAAAATCAGACAGAGTGTTGAGACCAGAGAGGCTAAGACCGTATTGACTCAGTGCGGTATTCAGCCTCTCTGGTGTCAAGTCTGATTTTGGAAAAAAAAAAAAAAAAAAATCCAAAATCAGACAGAGTGTTGAGACCAGAGAGGCTAAGACCGCATTGACTCAGTGCGGTATTCAGCCTCTCTGGTGTCAAGTCTGATTTTTGAAAAAAAAAAAAAATAATCCAAAATCAGACAGAGTGTTGACACCAGAGAGGCTAAGACCGCATTGACTCAGTGCGGTATTCAGCCTCTCTGGTGTCAAGTCTGATTTTTGAAAAAAAAAAAAAAAAATCCAAAATCAGACAGAGTGTTGAGACCAGAGAGGCTAAGACCGCATTGACTCAGTGCGGTATTCAGCCTCTCTGGTGTCAAGTCTGATTTTTGAAAAAAAAAAATAATAATCCAAAATCAGACAGAGTGTTGACACCAGAGAGGCTAAGACCGCATTGACTCAGTGCGGTATTCAGCCTCTCTGGTGTCAAGTCTGATTTTTGAAAAAAAATAATAATAATCCAAAATCAGACAGAGTGTTGACACCAGAGAGGCTAAGACCGCATTGACTCAGTGCAGTATTCAGCCTCTCTGGTGTCAAGTCTGATTTTGGAAAAAAAAAATCCAAAATCAGACAAGAGTGTTGAGACCAGAGAGGCTAAGACCGCATTGACTCAGTGCGGTATTCAGCCTCTCTGGTGTCAAGTCTGATTTTGGAAAAAAGAAAAAAAAAATCCAAAATCAGACAGAGTGTTGACACCAGAGACGCTAAGACCGCATTGACTCAGTGCGGTATTCAGCCTCTCTGGTGTCAAGTCTGATTTTGGGAAAAAAAAAAAAAAAAATCCAAAATCAGACAGAGTGTTGAGACCAGAGAGGCTAAGACCGCATTGACTCAGTGCGGTATTCAGCCTCTCTGGTGTCGTCTGATTTTGGAAAAAAATAAAAAATAATCCAAAATCAGACAGAGTGTTGACACCAGAGAGGCTAAGACCGCATTGACTCAGTGCGGTATTCAGCCTCTCTGGTGTCAAGTCTGATTTTTGAAAAAAAAAAAAAAAAATCCAAAATCAGACAGAGTGTTGAGACCAGAGAGGCTAAGACCGCATTGACTCAGTGCGGTATTCAGCCTCTCTGGTGTCAAGTCTGATTTTTGAAAAAAAATAATAATAATCCAAAATCAGACAGAGTGTTGACACCAGAGAGGCTAAGACCGCATTGACTCAGTGCGGTATTCAGCCTCTCTGGTGTCAAGTCTGATTTTTGAAAAAAAAAAAAAAAAAAAATCCAAAATCAGACAGAGTGTTGAGACCAGAGAGGCTAAGACCGCATTGACTCAGTGCGGTATTCAGCCTCTCTGGTGTCAAGTCCGATTTTTGAAAAAAAAAAAAAAAAATCCAAAATCAGACAGAGTGTTGACACCAGAGAGGCTAAGACCGCATTGACTCAGTGCAGTATTCAGCCTCTCTGGTGTCAAGTCTGATTTTGGAAAAAAAAAAAAAAAAAAAATCCAAAATCAGACAAGAGTGTTGAGACCAGAGAGGCTAAGACCGCATTGACTCAGTGCGGTATTCAGCCTCTCTGGTGTCAAGTCTGATTTTGGAAAAAAAAAAAAAAAATCCAAAATCAGACAGAGTGTTGACACCAGAGAGGCTAAGACCGCATTGACTCAGTGCGGTATTCAGCCTCTCTGGTGTCAAGTCTGATTTTGGGAAAAAAAAAAAAAAAATCCAAAATCAGACAGAGTGTTGAGACCAGAGAGGCTAAGACCGAATTGACTCAGTGCGGTATTCAGCCTCTCTGGTGTCAAGTCTGATTTTGGAAAAAAAAAAAAAAAAAAAATCCAAAATCAGACAGAGTGTTGAGACCAGATAGGCTAAGACCGCATTGACTCAGTGCGGTATTCAGCCTCTCTGGTGTCAAGTCTGATTTTTGAAAAAAAAAATCCAAAATCCAAAATCAGACAGAGTGTTGAGACCAGAGAGGCTAAGACCGCATTGACTCAGTGCGGTATTCAGCCTCTCTGGTGTCAAGTCTGATTTTGGAAAAAAATAAAAAATAATCCAAAATCAGACAGAGTGTTGACACCAGAGAGGCTAAGACCGCATTGACTCAGTGCGGTATTCAGCCTCTCTGGTGTCAAGTCTGATTTTTGAAAAAAAAAAAAAAAAATCCAAAATCAGACAGAGTGTTGAGACCAGAGAGGCTAAGACCGCATTGACTCAGTGCGGTATTCAGCCTCTCTGGTGTCAAGTCTGATTTTTGAAAAAAAATAATAATAATCCAAAATCAGACAGAGTGTTGACACCAGAGAGGCTAAGACCGCATTGACTCAGTGCGGTATTCAGCCTCTCTGGTGTCAAGTCTGATTTTTGAAAAAAAAAAAAAAAAAATCCAAAATCAGACAGAGTGTTGAGACCAGAGAGGCTAAGACCGCATTGACTCAGTGCGGTATTCAGCCTCTCTGGTGTCAAGTCTGATTTTGGAAAAAAAAAAAAAAAATCAAAAATCAGACAGAGTGTTGACACCAGAGAGGCTAAGACCGCATTGACTCAGTGCGGTATTCAGCCTCTCTGGTGTCAAGTCTGATTTTGGAAAAAAAAAAAAAAAAATCCAAAATCAGACAGAGTGTTGAGACCAGAGAGGCTAAGACCGCATTGACTCAGTGCAGTATTCAGCCTCTCTGGTGTCAAGTCTGATTTTGGAAAAAAAAAAAAAAAAAAAAATCCAAAATCAGACAGAGTGTTGAGACCAGAGAGGCTAAGACCACATTGACTCAGTGCGGTATTCAGCCTCTCTGGTGTCAAGTCTGATTTTGGAAAAAAAATAAAAATAATCCAAAATCAGACAGAGTGTTGACACCAGAGAGGCTAAGACCGCATTGACTCAGCGGTATTCAGCCTCTCTGGTGTCAAGTCTGATTTTTGAAAAAAAAAAAAAAAAATCCAAAATCAGACAGAGTGTTGAGACCAGAGAGGCTAAGACCGCATTGACTCAGGGCGGTATTCAGCCTCTCTGGTGTCAAGTCTGATTTTGGAAAAAAAAAAAAAAATCCAAAATCAGACAGAGTGTTGACACCAGAGAGGCTAAGACCGCATTGACTCAGTGCGGTATTCAGCCTCTCTGGTGTCAAGTCTGATTTTGGAAAAGAAAAAAAAAAAATCCAAAATCAGACAGAGTGTTGACACCAGAGAGGCTAAGACCGCATTGACTCAGTGCGGTATTCAGCCTCTCTGGTGTCAAGTCTGATTTTGGAAAAAAAAAAAAAAAAATCCAAAATCAGACAGAGTGTTGAGACCAGAGAGGCTAAGACCGCATTGACTCAGTGCGGTATTCAGCCTCTCTGGTGTCAAGTCTGATTTAAAAAAAAAAAAAAAAAAATCCAAAATCAGACAGAGTGTTGACACCAGAGAGGCTAAGACTGCATTGACTCAGTGCGGTATTCAGCCTCTCTGGTGTCAAGTCTGATTTTGGAAAAAAAAAAAAAAAATCCAAAATCAGACAGTGTTGACACCAGAGAGGCTAAGACCGCATTGACTCAGTGCGGTATTCAGCCTCTCTGGTGTCAAGTCAGATTTTGGAAAAAAAAAAAAAAAAAAATCCAAAATCAGACAGAGTGTTGAGACCAGAGAGGCTAAGACCGCATTGACTCAGTGCGGTATTCAGCCTCTCTGGTGTCAAGTCTGATTTTGGAAAAAAAAATAAAAAAAATCCAAAATCAGACAGAGTGTTGACACCAGAGAGGCTAAGACCGCATTGACTCAGTGCGGTATTCAGCCTCTCTGGTGTCAAGTCTGATTTTGGACAAAAAAAAAAAAATCCAAAATCAGACAGAGTGTTGAGACCAGAGAGGCTAAGACCGCATTGACTCAGTGCGGTATTCAGCCTCTCTGGTGTCAAGTCTGATTTTGGAAAAAAAAAAAAAAAAATCCAAAATCAGACAGTGTTGACACCAGAGAGGCTAAGACCGCATTGACTCAGTGCGGTATTCAGCCTCTCTGGTGTCAAGTCAGATTTTGGAAAAAAAAAAAAAAAAAAATCCAAAATCAGACAGAGTGTTGAGACCAGAGAGGCTAAGACCGCATTGACTCAGTGCGGTATTCAGCCTCTCTGGTGTCAAGTCTGATTTTTGAAAAAAAAAAAAAAAAAATCCAAAATCAGACAGAGTGTTGAGACCAGAGAGGCTAAGACCGCATTGACTCAGTGCGGTATTCAGCCTCTCTGGTGTCAAGTCTGATTTTGGAAAAAAAAAAAAAAAATCAAAAATCAGACAGAGTGTTGACACCAGAGAGGCTAAGACCGCATTGACTCAGTGCGGTATTCAGCCTCTCTGGTGTCAAGTCTGATTTTGGAAAAAAAAAAAAAAAAATCCAAAATCAGACAGAGTGTTGAGACCAGAGAGGCTAAGACCGCATTGACTCAGTGCGGTATTCAGCCTCTCTGGTGTCAAGTCTGATTTTGGAAAAAAAAAAAAAAAAAATCCAAAATCAGACAGAGTGTTGACACCAGAGAGGCTAAGACCGCATTGACTCAGTGCGGTATTCAGCCTCTCTGGTGTCAAGTCTGATTTTGGAAAAAAAAAAAAAAAAAAAATCCAAAATCAGACAGAGTGTTGAGACCAGAGAGGCTAAGACCGCATTGACTCAGTGCGGTATTCAGCCTCTCTGGTGTCAAGTCTGATTTTGGAAAAAAAATAAAAATAATCCAAAATCAGACAGAGTGTTGAGACCAGAGAGGCTAAGACCGCATTGACTCAGTGCGGTATTCAGCCTCTCTGGTGTCAAGTCTGATTTTGGAAAAAAAAATCAAAAATCAAAAATCAGACAGAGTGTTGACACCAGAGAGGCTAAGACCGCATTGACTCAGTGCGGTATTCAGCCTCTCTGGTGTCAAGTCTGATTTTGGAAAAAAAAAAAAAAAAATCCAAAATCAGACAGAGTGTTGAGACCAGAGAGGCTAAGACCGCATTGACTCAGTGCGGTATTCAGCCTCTCTGGTGTCAAGTCTGATTTTGGAAAAAAAAAAAAAAAAAATCCAAAATCAGACAGAGTGTTGACACCAGAGAGGCTAAGACCGCATTGACTCAGTGCGTATTCAGCCTCTCTGGTGTCAAGTCTGATTTTGGAAAAAAAAAAAAAAAAAAAATCCAAAATCAGACAGAGTGTTGAGACCAGAGAGGCTAAGACCGCATTGACTCAGTGCGGTATTCAGCCTCTCTGGTGTCAAGTCTGATTTTGGAAAAAAAATAAAAATAATCCAAAATCAGACAGAGTGTTGACACCAGAGAGGCTAAGACCGCATTGACTCAGCGGTATTCAGCCTCTCTGGTGTCAAGTCTGATTTTTGAAAAAAAAAAAAAAAAATCAAAAATCAGACAGAGTGTTGAGACCAGAGAGGCTAAGACCGCATTGACTCAGGGCGGTATTCAGCCTCTCTGGTGTCAAGTCTGATTTTGGAAAAAAAAAAAAAAATCCAAAATCAGACAGAGTGTTGACACCAGAGAGGCTAAGACCGCATTGACTCAGTGCGGTATTCAGCCTCTCTGGTGTCAAGTCTGATTTTGGAAAAGAAAAAAAAAAAATCCAAAATCAGACAGAGTGTTGACACCAGAGAGGCTAAGACCGCATTGACTCAGTGCGGTATTCAGCCTCTCTGGTGTCAAGTCTGATTTTGGAAAAAAAAAAAAAAAAATCCAAAATCAGACAGAGTGTTGAGACCAGAGAGGCTAAGACCGCATTGACTCAGTGCGGTATTCAGCCTCTCTGGTGTCAAGTCTGATTTAAAAAAAAAAAAAAAAAAATCCAAAATCAGACAGAGTGTTGACACCAGAGAGGCTAAGACTGCATTGACTCAGTGCGGTATTCAGCCTCTCTGGTGTCAAGTCTGATTTTGGAAAAAAAAAAAAAAAATCCAAAATCAGACAGTGTTGACACCAGAGAGGCTAAGACCGCATTGACTCAGTGCGGTATTCAGCCTCTCTGGTGTCAAGTCAGATTTTGGAAAAAAAAAAAAAAAAAATCCAAAATCAGACAGAGTGTTGAGACCAGAGAGGCTAAGACCGCATTGACTCAGTGCGGTATTCAGCCTCTCTGGTGTCAAGTCTGATTTTGGAAAAAAAAAAAAAAAAAATCCAAAATCAGACAGAGTGTTGAGACCAGAGAGGCTAAGACCGCATTGACTCAGTGCGGTATTCAGCCTCTCTGGTGTCAAGTCTGATTTTGGAAAAAAAATAAAAATAATCCAAAATCAGACAGAGTGTTGAGACCAGAGAGGCTAAGACCGCATTGACTCAGTGCGGTATTCAGCCTCTCTGGTGTCAAGTCTGATTTTGGAAAAAAAAATCAAAAATCAAAAATCAGACAGAGTGTTGACACCAGAGAGGCTAAGACCGCATTGACTCAGTGCGGTATTCAGCCTCTCTGGTGTCAAGTCTGATTTTGGAAAAAAAAAAAAAAAAATCCAAAATCAGACAGAGTGTTGAGACCAGAGAGGCTAAGACCGCATTGACTCAGTGCGGTATTCAGCCTCTCTGGTGTCAAGTCTGATTTTGGAAAAAAAAAAAAAAAAAATCCAAAATCAGACAGAGTGTTGACACCAGAGAGGCTAAGACCGCATTGACTCAGTGCGTATTCAGCCTCTCTGGTGTCAAGTCTGATTTTGGAAAAAAAAAAAAAAAAAAAATCCAAAATCAGACAGAGTGTTGAGACCAGAGAGGCTAAGACCGCATTGACTCAGTGCGGTATTCAGCCTCTCTGGTGTCAAGTCTGATTTTGGAAAAAAAATAAAAATAATCCAAAATCAGACAGAGTGTTGACACCAGAGAGGCTAAGACCGCATTGACTCAGCGGTATTCAGCCTCTCTGGTGTCAAGTCTGATTTTTGAAAAAAAAAAAAAAAAAATCCAAAATCAGACAGAGTGTTGAGACCAGAGAGGCTAAGACCGCATTGACTCAGGGCGGTATTCAGCCTCTCTGGTGTCAAGTCTGATTTTGGAAAAAAAAAAAAAAATCCAAAATCAGACAGAGTGTTGACACCAGAGAGGCTAAGACCGCATTGACTCAGTGCGGTATTCAGCCTCTCTGGTGTCAAGTCTGATTTTGGAAAAGAAAAAAAAAAAATCCAAAATCAGACAGAGTGTTGACACCAGAGAGGCTAAGACCGCATTGACTCAGTGCGGTATTCAGCCTCTCTGGTGTCAAGTCTGATTTTGGAAAAAAAAAAAAAAAAATCCAAAATCAGACAGAGTGTTGAGACCAGAGAGGCTAAGACCGCATTGACTCAGTGCGGTATTCAGCCTCTCTGGTGTCAAGTCTGATTTAAAAAAAAAAAAAAAAAAAATCCAAAATCAGACAGAGTGTTGACACCAGAGAGGCTAAGACTGCATTGACTCAGTGCGGTATTCAGCCTCTCTGGTGTCAAGTCTGATTTTGGAAAAAAAAAAAAAAAATCCAAAATCAGACAGTGTTGACACCAGAGAGGCTAAGACCGCATTGACTCAGTGCGGTATTCAGCCTCTCTGGTGTCAAGTCAGATTTTGGAAAAAAAAAAAAAAAAAATCCAAAATCAGACAGAGTGTTGAGACCAGAGAGGCTAAGACCGCATTGACTCAGTGCGGTATTCAGCCTCTCTGGTGTCAAGTCTGATTTTGGAAAAAAAAATAAAAAAAATCCAAAATCAGACAGAGTGTTGACACCAGAGAGGCTAAGACCGCATTGACTCAGTGCGGTATTCAGCCTCTCTGGTGTCAAGTCTGATTTTGGACAAAAAAAAAAAAATCCAAAATCAGACAGAGTGTTGAGACCAGAGAGGCTAAGATCGCATTGACTCAGTGCGGTATTCAGCCTCTCTGGTGTCAAGTCTGATTTTGGAAAAAAAAAAAAAAAAATCCAAAATCAGACAGAGTGTTGACACCAGAGAGGCTAAGACCGCATTGACTCAGTGCGGTACTCAGCCTCTCTGGTGTCAAGTCTGATTTTGGAAAAAAAAAAAAAAATTCAAAATCAGACAGAGTGTTGACACCAGAGAGGCTAAGACCGCATTGACTACGTGCGGTATTCAGCCTCTCTGGTGTCAAGTCTGATTTTGGAAAAAAAAAAAAAAAAATCCAAAATCAGACAGAGTGTTGAGACCAGAGAGGCTAAGACCGCATTGACTCAGTGCGGTATTCAGCCTCTCTGGTGTCAAGTCTGATTTTGGAAAAAAAAAAAAAAAAATCCAAAATCAGACAGAGTGTTGACACCAGAGAGGCTAAGACCGCATTGACTCAGTGCGGTATTCAGCCTCTCTGGTGTCAAGTCTGATTTTTGAAAAAAAAAAAAAAAAAAATCCAAAATCAGACAGAGTGTTGAGACCAGAGAGGCTAAGACCGCATTGACTCAGTGCGGTATTCAGCCTCTCTGGTGTATAGTCTGATTTTGGAAAAAAAAAAAAAAAATCCAAAATCAGACAGAGTGTTGACACCAGAGAGGCTAAGACCGCATTGACTCAGTGCGGTATTCAGCCTCTCTGGTGTCAAGTCTGATTTTGGAAAAAAAAAAAAAAAATCCAAAATCAGACAGAGTGTTGACACCAGAGAGGCTAAGACCGCATTGACTCAGTGCGGTATTCAGCCTCTCTGGTGTCAAGTCTGATTTTGGAAAAAAAAAAAAAAAAAATCCAAAATCAGACAGAGTGTTGAGACCAGAGAGGCTAAGACCGCATTGACTCAGTGCGGTATTCAGCCTCTCTGGTGTCAAGTCTGATTTTGGAAAAAAAAAAAAAAAAAATCCAAAATCAGACAGAGTGTTGACACCAGAGAGGCTAAGACCGCATTGACTCAGTGCGGTATTCAGCCTCTCTGGTGTCAAGTCTGATTTTGGAAAAAAAAAAAAAAATTCAAAATCAGACAGAGTGTTGACACCAGAGAGGCTAAGACCGCATTGACTACGTGCGGTATTCAGCCTCTCTGGTGTCAAGTCTGATTTTGGAAAAAAAAAAAAAAAAATCCAAAATCAGACAGAGTGTTGAGACCAGAGAGGCTAAGACCGCATTGACTCAGTGCGGTATTCAGCCTCTCTGGTGTCAAGTCTGATTTTGGAAAAAAAAAAAAAAAAATCCAAAATCAGACAGAGTGTTGACACCAGAGAGGCTAAGACCGCATTGACTCAGTGCGGTATTCAGCCTCTCTGGTGTCAAGTCTAATTTTTGAAAAAAAAAAAAAAAAAAATCCAAAATCAGACAGAGTGTTGAGACCAGAGAGGCTAAGACCGCATTGACTCAGTGCGGTATTCAGCCTCTCTGGTGTATAGTCTGATTTTGGAAAAAAAAAAAAAAATCCAAAATCAGACAGAGTGTTGACACCAGAGAGGCTAAGACCGCATTGACTCAGTGCGGTATTCAGCCTCTCTGGTGTCAAGTCTGATTTTTGAAAAAAAAAAAAAAAATCCAAAATCAGACAGAGTGTTGACACCAGAGAGGCTAAGACCGCATTGACTCAGTGCGGTATTCAGCCTCTCTGGTGTCAAGTCTGATTTTGGAAAAAAAAAAAAAAAAATCCAAAATCAGACAGAGTGTTGAGACCAGAGAGGCTAAGACCGCATTGACTCAGTGCGGTATTCAGCCTCTCTGGTGTCAAGTCTGATTTTGGAAAAAAAAAAAAAAAAAATCCAAAATCAGACAGAGTGTTGACACCAGAGAGGCTAAGACCGCATTGACTCAGTGCGGTATTCAGCCTCTCTGGTGTCAAGTCTGATTTTGGAAAAAAAAAAAAAAAATCCAAAATCAGACAGAGTGTTGACACCAGAGAGGCTAAGACCGCATTGACTCAGTGCGGTATTCAGCCTCTCTGGTGTCAAGTCTGATTTTGGAAAAAAAAAAAAAAAAATCCAAAATCAGACAGAGTGTTGAGACCAGAGAGGCTAAGACCGCATTGACTCAGTGCGGTATTCAGCCTCTCTGGTGTCAAGTCTGATTTTGGAAAAAAAAAAAAAAAAAATCCAAAATCAGACAGAGTGTTGACACCAGAGAGGCTAAGACCGCATTGACTCAGTGCGGTATTCAGCCTCTCTGGTGTCAAGTCTGATTTTGGAAAAAAAAAAAAAAATTCAAAATCAGACAGAGTGTTGACACCAGAGAGGCTAAGACCGCATTGACTACGTGCGGTATTCAGCCTCTCTGGTGTCAAGTCTGATTTTGGAAAAAAAAAAAAAAAAATCCAAAATCAGACAGAGTGTTGAGACCAGAGAGGCTAAGACCGCATTGACTCAGTGCGGTATTCAGCCTCTCTGGTGTCAAGTCTGATTTAAAAAAAAAAAAAAAAAAAATCCAAAATCAGACAGAGTGTTGACACCAGAGAGGCTAAGACTGCATTGACTCAGTGCGGTATTCAGCCTCTCTGGTGTCAAGTCTGATTTTGGAAAAAAAAAAAAAAAATCCAAAATCAGACAGTGTTGACACCAGAGAGGCTAAGACCGCATTGACTCAGTGCGGTATTCAGCCTCTCTGGTGTCAAGTCAGATTTTGGAAAAAAAAAAAAAAAAAATCCAAAATCAGACAGAGTGTTGAGACCAGAGAGGCTAAGACCGCATTGACTCAGTGCGGTATTCAGCCTCTCTGGTGTCAAGTCTGATTTTGGAAAAAAAAAAAAAAAAAATCCAAAATCAGACAGAGTGTTGACACCAGAGAGGCTAAGACCGCATTGACTCAGTGCGGTATTCAGCCTCTCTGGTGTCAAGTCTGATTTTGGACAAAAAAAAAAAAAATCCAAAATCAGACAGAGTGTTGAGACCAGAGAGGCTAAGATCGCATTGACTCAGTGCGGTATTCAGCCTCTCTGGTGTCAAGTCTGATTTTGGAAAAAAAAAAAAAAAAATCCAAAATCAGACAGAGTGTTGACACCAGAGAGGCTAAGACCGCATTGACTCAGTGCGGTACTCAGCCTCTCTGGTGTCAAGTCTGATTTTGGAAAAAAAAAAAAAAATTCAAAATCAGACAGAGTGTTGACACCAGAGAGGCTAAGACCGCATTGACTACGTGCGGTATTCAGCCTCTCTGGTGTCAAGTCTGATTTTGGAAAAAAAAAAAAAAAAATCCAAAATCAGACAGAGTGTTGAGACCAGAGAGGCTAAGACCGCATTGACTCAGTGCGGTATTCAGCCTCTCTGGTGTCAAGTCTGATTTTGGAAAAAAAAAAAAAAAAATCCAAAATCAGACAGAGTGTTGACACCAGAGAGGCTAAGACCGCATTGACTCAGTGCGGTATTCAGCCTCTCTGGTGTCAAGTCTGATTTTTGAAAAAAAAAAAAAAAAAATCCAAAATCAGACAGAGTGTTGAGACCAGAGAGGCTAAGACCGCATTGACTCAGTGCGGTATTCAGCCTCTCTGGTGTATAGTCTGATTTTGGAAAAAAAAAAAAAAATCCAAAATCAGACAGAGTGTTGACACCAGAGAGGCTAAGACCGCATTGACTCAGTGCGGTATTCAGCCTCTCTGGTGTCAAGTCTGATTTTGGAAAAAAAAAAAAAAAATCCAAAATCAGACAGAGTGTTGACACCAGAGAGGCTAAGACCGCATTGACTCAGTGCGGTATTCAGCCTCTCTGGTGTCAAGTCTGATTTTGGAAAAAAAAAAAAAAAAATCCAAAATCAGACAGAGTGTTGAGACCAGAGAGGCTAAGACCGCATTGACTCAGTGCGGTATTCAGCCTCTCTGGTGTCAAGTCTGATTTTGGAAAAAAAAAAAAAAAAAATCCAAAATCAGACAGAGTGTTGACACCAGAGAGGCTAAGACCGCATTGACTCAGTGCGGTATTCAGCCTCTCTGGTGTCAAGTCTGATTTTGGAAAAAAAAAAAAAAATTCAAAATCAGACAGAGTGTTGACACCAGAGAGGCTAAGACCGCATTGACTACGTGCGGTATTCAGCCTCTCTGGTGTCAAGTCTGATTTTGGAAAAAAAAAAAAAAAAATCCAAAATCAGACAGAGTGTTGAGACCAGAGAGGCTAAGACCGCATTGACTCAGTGCGGTATTCAGCCTCTCTGGTGTCAAGTCTGATTTTGGAAAAAAAAAAAAAAAATCCAAAATCAGACAGAGTGTTGACACCAGAGAGGCTAAGACCGCATTGACTCAGTGCGGTATTCAGCCTCTCTGGTGTCAAGTCTGATTTTTGAAAAAAAAAAAAAAAAAAATCCAAAATCAGACAGAGTGTTGAGACCAGAGAGGCTAAGACCGCATTGACTCAGTGCGGTATTCAGCCTCTCTGGTGTATAGTCTGATTTTGGAAAAAAAAAAAAAAATCCAAAATCAGACAGAGTGTTGACACCAGAGAGGCTAAGACCGCATTGACTCAGTGCGGTATTCAGCCTCTCTGGTGTCAAGTCTGATTTTTGAAAAAAAAAAAAAAAATCCAAAATCAGACAGAGTGTTGACACCAGAGAGGCTAAGACCGCATTGACTCAGTGCGGTATTCAGCCTCTCTGGTGTCAAGTCTGATTTTGGAAAAAAAAAAAAAAAAATCCAAAATCAGACAGAGTGTTGAGACCAGAGAGGCTAAGACCGCATTGACTCAGTGCGGTATTCAGCCTCTCTGGTGTCAAGTCTGATTTTGGAAAAAAAAAAAAAAAAAATCCAAAATCAGACAGAGTGTTGACACCAGAGAGGCTAAGACCGCATTGACTCAGTGCGGTATTCAGCCTCTCTGGTGTCAAGTCTGATTTTGGAAAAAAAAAAAAAAAATCCAAAATCAGACAGAGTGTTGACACCAGAGAGGCTAAGACCGCATTGACTCAGTGCGGTATTCAGCCTCTCTGGTGTCAAGTCTGATTTTGGAAAAAAAAAAAAAAAATCCAAAATCAGACAGAGTGTTGAGACCAGAGAGGCTAAGACCGCATTGACTCAGTGCGGTATTCAGCCTCTCTGGTGTCAAGTCTGATTTTGGAAAAAAAAAAAAAAAAAATCCAAAATCAGACAGAGTGTTGACACCAGAGAGGCTAAGACCGCATTGACTCAGTGCAGTATTCAGCCTCTCTGGTGTCAAGTCTGATTTTGGAAAAAAAAAAAAAAATTCAAAATCAGACAGAGTGTTGACACCAGAGAGGCTAAGACCGCATTGACTACGTGCGGTATTCAGCCTCTCTGGTGTCAAGTCTGATTTTGGAAAAAAAAAAAAAAAAATCCAAAATCAGACAGAGTGTTGAGACCAGAGAGGCTAAGACCGCATTGACTCAGTGCGGTATTCAGCCTCTCTCGTGTCAAGTCTGATTTTGGAGAAAAAAAAAAAAAAAAATCCAAAATCAGACAGAGTGTTGAGACCAGAGAGGCTAAGACCGCATTGACTCAGTGCGGTATTCAGCCTCTCTGGTGTCAAGTCTGATTTTGGAAAAAAAAAAAAAAAAATCCAAAATCAGACAGAGTGTTGACACCAGAGAGGCTAAGACCGCATTGACTCAGTGCGGTATTCAGCCTCTCTGGTGTCAAGTCTGATTTTGGAAAAAAAAAAAAAAAAATCCAAAATCAGACAGAGTGTTGAGACCAGAGAGGCTAAGACCGCATTGACTCAGTGCGGTATTCAGCCTCTCTGGTGTCAAGTCTGATTTTGGAAAAAAAAAAAAAAAAAAATCCAAAATCAGACAGAGTGTTGACACCAGAGAGGCTAAGACCGCATTGACTCAGTGCGGTATTCAGCCTCTCTGGTGTCAAGTCTGATTTTGGAAAAAAAAAAAAAAAATCAAAATCAGACAGAGTGTTGACACCAGAGAGGCTAAGACCGCATTGACTACGTGCGGTATTCAGCCTCTCTGGTGTCAAGTCTGATTTTGGAAAAAAAAAAAAAAAAATCCAAAATCAGACAGAGTGTTGAGACCAGAGAGGCTAAGACCGCATTGACTCAGTGCGGTATTCAGCCTCTCTGGTGTCAAGTCTGATTTTGGAAAAAAAAAAAAAAAAATCCAAAATCAGACAGAGTGTTGACACCAGAGAGGCTAAGACCGCATTGACTCAGTGCGGTATTCAGCCTCTCTGGTGTCAAGTCTGATTTTTGAAAAAAAAAAAAAAAAAAATCCAAAATCAGACAGAGTGTTGAGACCAGAGAGGCTAAGACCGCATTGACTCAGTGCGGTATTCAGCCTCTCTGGTGTATAGTCTGATTTTGGAAAAAAAAAAAAAAAATCCAAAATCAGACAGAGTGTTGACACCAGAGAGGCTAAGACCGCATTGACTCAGTGCGGTATTCAGCCTCTCTGGTGTCAAGTCTGATTTTGGAAAAAAAAAAAAAAAATCCAAAATCAGACAGAGTGTTGACACCAGAGAGGCTAAGACCGCATTGACTCAGTGCGGTATTCAGCCTCTCTGGTGTCAAGTCTGATTTTGGAAAAAAAAAAAAAAAAATCCAAAATCAGACAGAGTGTTGAGACCAGAGAGGCTAAGACCGCATTGACTCAGTGCGGTATTCAGCCTCTCTGGTGTCAAGTCTGATTTTGGAAAAAAAAAAAAAAAAAATCCAAAATCAGACAGAGTGTTGACACCAGAGAGGCTAAGACCGCATTGACTCAGTGCGGTATTCAGCCTCTCTGGTGTCAAGTCTGATTTTGGGAAAAAAAAAAAAAAAAAAAATCCAAAATCAGACAGAGTGTTGAGACCAGAGAGGCTAAGACCGCATTGACTCAGTGCAGTATTCAGCCTCTCTGGTGTCAAGTCTGATTTTGGAAAAAAAAATAAAAAAAATCCAAAATCAGACAGAGTGTTGACACCAGAGAGGCTAAGACCGCATTGACTCAGTGCGGTATTCAGCCTCTCTGGTGTCAAGTCTGATTTTTGAAAAAAAAAAAAAAAAATCCAAAATCAGACAGAGTGTTGAGACCAGAGAGGCTAAGACCGCATTGACTCAGTGCGGTATTCAGCCTCTCTGGTGTCAAGTCTGATTTTGGGGAAAAAAAAAAAAAAATCCAAAATCAGACAGAGTGTTGACACCAGAGAGGCTAAGACCGCATTGACTCAGTGCGGTATTCAGCCTCTCTGGTGTCAAGTCTGATTTTGGAAAAAAAAATAAAAAAAATCCAAAATCAGACAGAGTGTTGACACCAGAGAGGCTAAGACCGCATTGACTCAGTGCGGTATTCAGCCTCTCTGGTGTCAAGTCTGATTTTGGACAAAAAAAAAAAAATCCAAAATCAGACAGAGTGTTGAGACCAGAGAGGCTAAGATCGCATTGACTCAGTGCGGTATTCAGCCTCTCTGGTGTCAAGTCTGATTTTTGAAAAAAAAAAAAAAAAATCCAAAATCAGACAGAGTGTTGAGACCAGAGAGGCTAAGACCGCATTGACTCAGTGCGGTATTCAGCCTCTCTGGTGTCAAGTCTGATTTTGGAAAAAAAAAAAAAAAAAATCCAAAATCAGACAGAGTGTTGACACCAGAGAGGCTAAGACCGCATTGACTCAGTGCGGTATTCAGCCTCTCTGGTGTCAAGTCTGATTTTGGAAAAAAAAAAAAAAAAAAAATCCAAAATCAGACAGAGTGTTGAGACCAGAGAGGCTAAGACCGCATTGACTCAGTGCGGTATTCAGCCTCTCTGGTGTCAAGTCTGATTTTGGAAAAAAAATAAAAATAATCCAAAATCAGACAGAGTGTTGACACCAGAGAGGCTAAGACCGCATTGACTCAGCGTTATTCAGCCTCTCTGGTGTCAAGTCTGATTTTTGAAAAAAAAAAAAAAAAATCCAAAATCAGACAGAGTGTTGAGACCAGAGAGGCTAAGACCGCATTGACTCAGTGCAGTATTCAGCCTCTCTGGTGTCAAGTCTGATTTTGGAAAAGAAAAAAAAAAAATCCAAAATCAGACAGAGTGTTGACACCAGAGAGGCTAAGACCGCATTGACTCAGTGCGGTATTCAGCCTCTCTGGTGTCAAGTCTGATTTTGGAAAAAAAAAAAAAAAAATCCAAAATCAGACAGAGTGTTGAGACCAGAGAGGCTAAGACCGCATTGACTCAGTGCGGTATTCAGCCTCTCTGGTGTCAAGTCTGATTTAAAAAAAAAAAAAAAAAAAATCCAAAATCAGACAGAGTGTTGAGACCAGAGAGGCTAAGACCGCATTGACTCAGTGCAGTATTCAGCCTCTCTGGTGTCAAGTCTGATTTTGGAAAAGAAAAAAAAAAAATCCAAAATCAGACAGAGTGTTGACACCAGAGAGGCTAAGACCGCATTGACTCAGTGCGGTATTCAGCCTCTCTGGTGTCAAGTCTGATTTTGGAAAAAAAAAAAAAAAAATCCAAAATCAGACAGAGTGTTGACACCAGAGAGGCTAAGACCGCATTGACTCAGTGCGGTATTCAGCCTCTCTGGTGTCAAGTCTGATTTTGGACAAAAAAAAAAAAAATCCAAAATCAGACAGTGTTGACACCAGAGAGGCTAAGACCGCATTGACTCAGTGCGGTATTCAGCCTCTCTGGTGTCAAGTCTGATTTTGGGGAAAAAAAAAAAAAAAATCCAAAATCAGACAGAGTGTTGACACCAGAGAGGCTAAGACCGCATTGACTCAGTGCGGTATTCAGCCTCTCTGGTGTCAAGTCTGATTAAAAAAAAAAAAAAAAAAAAATCCAAAATCAGACAGAGTGTTGACACCAGAGAGGCTAAGACTGCATTGACTCAGTGCGGTATTCAGCCTCTCTGGTGTCAAGTCTGATTTTGGAAAAAAAAAAAAAAAATCCAAAATCAGACAGTGTTGACACCAGAGAGGCTAAGACCGCATTGACTCAGTGCGGTATTCAGCCTCTCTGGTGTCAAGTCAGATTTTGGAAAAAAAAAAAAAAAAAATCCAAAATCAGACAGAGTGTTGAGACCAGAGAGGCTAAGACCGCATTGACTCAGTGCGGTATTCAGCCTCTCTGGTGTCAAGTCTGATTTTTGAAAAAAAAAAAAAAAAAATCCAAAATCAGACAGAGTGTTGAGACCAGAGAGGCTAAGACCGCATTGACTCAGTGCGGTATTCAGCCTCTCTGGTGTCAAGTCTGATTTTGGAAAAAAAAAAAAAAAATCCAAAATCAGACAGAGTGTTGACACCAGAGAGGCTAAGACCGCATTGACTCAGTGCGGTATTCAGCCTCTCTGGTGTCAAGTCTGATTTTGGAAAAAAAAAAAAAAAAATCCAAAATCAGACAGAGTGTTGAGACCAGAGAGGCTAAGACCGCATTGACTCAGTGCGGTATTCAGCCTCTCTGGTGTCAAGTCTGATTTTGGAAAAAAAAAAAAAAAAAATCCAAAATCAGACAGAGTGTTGACACCAGAGAGGCTAAGACCGCATTGACTCAGTGCGGTATTCAGCCTCTCTGGTGTCAAGTCTGATTTTGGAAAAAAAAAAAAAAAAAAAAAATCCAAAATCAGACAGAGTGTTGAGACCAGAGAGGCTAAGACCGCATTGACTCAGTGCGGTATTCAGCCTCTCTGGTGTCAAGTCTGATTTTGGAAAAAAAATAAAAATAATCCAAAATCAGACAGAGTGTTGACACCAGAGAGGCTAAGACCGCATTGACTCAGCGGTATTCAGCCTCTCTGGTGTCAAGTCTGATTTTTGAAAAAAAAAAAAAAAAATCCAAAATCAGACAGAGTGTTGAGACCAGAGAGGCTAAGACCGCATTGACTCAGGGCGGTATTCAGCCTCTCTGGTGTCAAGTCTGATTTTGGAAAAAAAAAAAAAAATCCAAAATCAGACAGAGTGTTGACACCAGAGAGGCTAAGACCGCATTGACTCAGTGCGGTATTCAGCCTCTCTGGTGTCAAGTCTGATTTTGGAAAAGAAAAAAAAAAATCCAAAATCAGACAGAGTGTTGACACCAGAGAGGCTAAGACCGCATTGACTCAGTGCGGTATTCAGCCTCTCTGGTGTCAAGTCTGATTTTGGAAAAAAAAAAAAAAAAATCCAAAATCAGACAGAGTGTTGAGACCAGAGAGGCTAAGACCGCATTGACTCAGTGCGGTATTCAGCCTCTCTGGTGTCAAGTCTGATTTAAAAAAAAAAAAAAAAAAAATCCAAAATCAGACAGAGTGTTGACACCAGAGAGGCTAAGACTGCATTGACTCAGTGCGGTATTCAGCCTCTCTGGTGTCAAGTCTGATTTTGGAAAAAAAAAAAAAAAATCCAAAATCAGACAGTGTTGACACCAGAGAGGCTAAGACCGCATTGACTCAGTGCAGTATTCAGCCTCTCTGGTGTCGTCAGATTTTGGAAAAAAAAAAAAAAAAAATCCAAAATCAGACAGAGTGTTGAGACCAGAGAGGCTAAGACCGCATTGACTCAGTGCGGTATTCAGCCTCTCTGGTGTCAAGTCTGATTTTGGAAAAAAAAATAAAAAAAATCCAAAATCAGACAGAGTGTTGACACCAGAGAGGCTAAGACCGCATTGACTCAGTGCGGTATTCAGCCTCTCTGGTGTCAAGTCTGATTTTGGACAAAAAAAAAAAAATCCAAAATCAGACAGAGTGTTGAGACCAGAGAGGCTAAGATCGCATTGACTCAGTGCGGTATTCAGCCTCTCTGGTGTCAAGTCTGATTTTGGAAAAAAAAAAAAAAAATCCAAAATCAGACAGAGTGTTGACACCAGAGAGGCTAAGACCGCATTGACTCAGTGCGGTACTCAGCCTCTCTGGTGTCAAGTCTGATTTTGGAAAAAAAAAAAAAAATTCAAAATCAGACAGAGTGTTGACACCAGAGAGGCTAAGACCGCATTGACTACGTGCGGTATTCAGCCTCTCTGGTGTCAAGTCAGATTTTGGAAAAAAAAAAAAAAAAAAATCCAAAATCAGACAGAGTGTTGAGACCAGAGAGGCTAAGACCGCATTGACTCAGTGCAGTATTCAGCCTCTCTGGTGTCAAGTCTGATTTTGGAAAAAAAAAAAAAAAAATCCAAAATCAGACAGAGTGTTGAGACCAGAGAGGCTAAGACCGCATTGACTCAGTGCGGTATTCAGCCTCTCTGGTGTCAAGTCTGATTTAAAAAAAAAAAAAAAAAAAATCCAAAATCAGACAGAGTGTTGACACCAGAGAGGCTAAGACCGCATTGATTCAGTGCGGTATTCAGCCTCTCTGGTGTCAAGTCTGATTTTGGGGAAAAAAAAAAAAAAATCCAAAATCAGACAGAGTGTTGACACCAGAGAGGCTAAGATCGCATTGACTCAGTGCGGTATTCAGCCTCTCTGGTGTCAAGTCTGATTTTGGAAAAAAAAAAAAAAAAATCCAAAATCAGACAGAGTGTTGAGACCAGAGAGGCTAAGACCGCATTGACTCAGTGCGGTATTCAGCCTCTCTGGTGTCAAGTCTGATTTTGGAAAAAAAAAAAAAAAAATCCAAAATCAGACAGAGTGTTGACACCAGAGAGGCTAAGACCGCATTGACTCAGTGCGGTATTCAGCCTCTCTGGTGTCAAGTCTGATTTTGGAAAAAAAAAAAAAAAAAAAAATCCAAAATCAGACAGAGTGTTGAGACCAGAGAGGCTAAGACCGCATTGACTCAGTGCGGTATTCAGCCTCTCTGGTGTCAAGTCTGATTTTGGAAAAAAAATAAAAATAATCCAAAATCAGACAGAGTGTTGACACCAGAGAGGCTAAGACCGCATTGACTCAGCGGTATTCAGCCTCTCTGGTGTCAAGTCTGATTTTTGAAAAAAAAAAAAAAAAATCCAAAATCAGACAGAGTGTTGAGACCAGAGAGGCTAAGACCGCATTGACTCAGTGCGGTATTCAGCCTCTCTGGTGTCAAGTCTGATTTTGGAAAAGAAAAAAAAAAATCCAAAATCAGACAGAGTGTTGACACCAGAGAGGCTAAGACCGCATTGACTCAGTGCGGTATTCAGCCTCTCTGGTGTCAAGTCTGATTTTGGAAAAAAAAAAAAAAAAATCCAAAATCAGACAGAGTGTTGAGACCAGAGAGGCTAAGACCGCATTGACTCAGTGCGGTATTCAGCCTCTCTGGTGTCAAGTCTGATTTAAAAAAAAAAAAAAAAAAAATCCAAAATCAGACAGAGTGTTGACACCAGAGAGGCTAAGACCGCATTGACTCAGTGCAGTATTCAGCCTCTCTGGTGTCAAGTCTGATTTTGGAAAAGAAAAAAAAAAAATCCAAAATCAGACAGAGTGTTGACACCAGAGAGGCTAAGACCGCATTGACTCAGTGCGGTATTCTGCCTCTCTGGTGTCAAGTCTGATTTTGGAAAAAAAAA
Organism: Poromitra crassiceps; assembly: GCF_964638095.1. Classification (NCBI taxonomy): domain Eukaryota; kingdom Metazoa; phylum Chordata; class Actinopteri; order Beryciformes; family Melamphaidae; genus Poromitra; species Poromitra crassiceps. The sequence goes on along the minus strand of NW_028151965.1, from coordinate 24,343 downwards.
AAAAAAAATCCAAAATCAGACAGAGTGTTGAGACCAGAGAGGCTAAGACCGCATTGACTCAGTGCGGTATTCAGCCTCTCTGGTGTCAAGTCTGATTTAAAAAAAAAAAAAAAAAAAATCCAAAATCAGACAGAGTGTTGAGACCAGAGAGGCTAAGACCGCATTGACTCAGTGCAGTATTCAGCCTCTCTGGTGTCAAGTCTGATTTTGGAAAAGAAAAAAAAAAAATCCAAAATCAGACAGAGTGTTGACACCAGAGAGGCTAAGACCGCATTGACTCAGTGCGGTATTCAGCCTCTCTGGTGTCAAGTCTGATTTTGGAAAAAAAAAAAAAAAAATCCAAAATCAGACAGAGTGTTGACACCAGAGAGGCTAAGACCGCATTGACTCAGTGCGGTATTCAGCCTCTCTGGTGTCAAGTCTGATTTTGGACAAAAAAAAAAAAATCCAAAATCAGACAGTGTTGACACCAGAGAGGCTAAGACCGCATTGACTCAGTGCGGTATTCAGCCTCTCTGGTGTCAAGTCTGATTTTGGGGAAAAAAAAAAAAAAAATCCAAAATCAGACAGAGTGTTGACACCAGAGAGGCTAAGACCGCATTGACTCAGTGCGGTATTCAGCCTCTCTGGTGTCAAGTCTGATTAAAAAAAAAAAAAAAAAAAAATCCAAAATCAGACAGAGTGTTGACACCAGAGAGGCTAAGACTGCATTGACTCAGTGCGGTATTCAGCCTCTCTGGTGTCAAGTCTGATTTTGGAAAAAAAAAAAAAAAATCCAAAATCAGACAGTGTTGACACCAGAGAGGCTAAGACCGCATTGACTCAGTGCGGTATTCAGCCTCTCTGGTGTCAAGTCAGATTTTGGAAAAAAAAAAAAAAAAAATCCAAAATCAGACAGAGTGTTGAGACCAGAGAGGCTAAGACCGCATTGACTCAGTGCAGTATTCAGCCTCTCTGGTGTCAAGTCTGATTTTTGAAAAAAAAAAAAAAAAAATCCAAAATCAGACAGAGTGTTGAGACCAGAGAGGCTAAGACCGCATTGACTCAGTGCGGTATTCAGCCTCTCTGGTGTCAAGTCTGATTTTGGAAAAAAAAAAAAAAAATCCAAAATCAGACAGAGTGTTGACACCAGAGAGGCTAAGACCGCATTGACTCAGTGCGGTATTCAGCCTCTCTGGTGTCAAGTCTGATTTTGGAAAAAAAAAAAAAAAAATCCAAAATCAGACAGAGTGTTGAGACCAGAGAGGCTAAGACCGCATTGACTCAGTGCGGTATTCAGCCTCTCTGGTGTCAAGTCTGATTTTGGAAAAAAAAAAAAAAAAAATCCAAAATCAGACAGAGTGTTGACACCAGAGAGGCTAAGACCGCATTGACTCAGTGCGGTATTCAGCCTCTCTGGTGTCAAGTCTGATTTTGGGGAAAAAAAAAAAAAAAATCCAAAATCAGACAGAGTGTTGACACCAGAGAGGCTAAGACCGCATTGACTCAGTGCGGTATTCAGCCTCTCTGGTGTCAAGTCTGATTAAAAAAAAAAAAAAAAAAAAATCCAAAATCAGACAGAGTGTTGACACCAGAGAGGCTAAGACTGCATTGACTCAGTGCGGTATTCAGCCTCTCTGGTGTCAAGTCTGATTTTGGAAAAAAAAAAAAAAAATCCAAAATCAGACAGTGTTGACACCAGAGAGGCTAAGACCGCATTGACTCAGTGCGGTATTCAGCCTCTCTGGTGTCAAGTCAGATTTTGGAAAAAAAAAAAAAAAAAATCCAAAATCAGACAGAGTGTTGAGACCAGAGAGGCTAAGACCGCATTGACTCAGTGCAGTATTCAGCCTCTCTGGTGTCAAGTCTGATTTTTGAAAAAAAAAAAAAAAAAATCCAAAATCAGACAGAGTGTTGAGACCAGAGAGGCTAAGACCGCATTGACTCAGTGCGGTATTCAGCCTCTCTGGTGTCAAGTCTGATTTTGGAAAAAAAAAAAAAAAATCCAAAATCAGACAGAGTGTTGACACCAGAGAGGCTAAGACCGCATTGACTCAGTGCGGTATTCAGCCTCTCTGGTGTCAAGTCTGATTTTGGAAAAAAAAAAAAAAAAATCCAAAATCAGACAGAGTGTTGAGACCAGAGAGGCTAAGACCGCATTGACTCAGTGCGGTATTCAGCCTCTCTGGTGTCAAGTCTGATTTTGGAAAAAAAAAAAAAAAAATCCAAAATCAGACAGAGTGTTGACACCAGAGAGGCTAAGACCGCATTGACTCAGTGCGGTATTCAGCCTCTCTGGTGTCAAGTCTGATTTTGGAAAAAAAAAAAAAAAAAAAAATCCAAAATCAGACAGAGTGTTGAGACCAGAGAGGCTAAGACCGCATTGACTCAGTGCGGTATTCAGCCTCTCTGGTGTCAAGTCTGATTTTGGAAAAAAAATAAAAATAATCCAAAATCAGACAGAGTGTTGACACCAGAGAGGCTAAGACCGCATTGACTCAGCGGTATTCAGCCTCTCTGGTGTCAAGTCTGATTTTTGAAAAAAAAAAAAAAAAATCCAAAATCAGACAGAGTGTTGAGACCAGAGAGGCTAAGACCGCATTGACTCAGGGCGGTATTCAGCCTCTCTGGTGTCAAGTCTGATTTTGGAAAAAAAAAAAAAAATCCAAAATCAGACAGAGTGTTGACACCAGAGAGGCTAAGACCGCATTGACTCAGTGCGGTATTCAGCCTCTCTGGTGTCAAGTCTGATTTTGGAAAAGAAAAAAAAAAATCCAAAATCAGACAGAGTGTTGACACCAGAGAGGCTAAGACCGCATTGACTCAGTGCGGTATTCAGCCTCTCTGGTGTCAAGTCTGATTTTGGAAAAAAAAAAAAAAAAATCCAAAATCAGACAGAGTGTTGAGACCAGAGAGGCTAAGACCGCATTGACTCAGTGCGGTATTCAGCCTCTCTGGTGTCAAGTCTGATTTAAAAAAAAAAAAAAAAAAAATCCAAAATCAGACAGAGTGTTGACACCAGAGAGGCTAAGACTGCATTGACTCAGTGCGGTATTCAGCCTCTCTGGTGTCAAGTCTGATTTTGGAAAAAAAAAAAAAAAAATCCAAAATCAGACAGTGTTGACACCAGAGAGGCTAAGACCGCATTGACTCAGTGCAGTATTCAGCCTCTCTGGTGTCAAGTCAGATTTTGGAAAAAAAAAAAAAAAAAATCCAAAATCAGACAGAGTGTTGAGACCAGAGAGGCTAAGACCGCATTGACTCAGTGCGGTATTCAGCCTCTCTGGTGTCAAGTCTGATTTTGGAAAAAAAAATAAAAAAAATCCAAAATCAGACAGAGTGTTGACACCAGAGAGGCTAAGACCGCATTGACTCAGTGCGGTATTCAGCCTCTCTGGTGTCAAGTCTGATTTTGGACAAAAAAAAAAAAATCCAAAATCAGACAGAGTGTTGAGACCAGAGAGGCTAAGATCGCATTGACTCAGTGCGGTATTCAGCCTCTCTGGTGTCAAGTCTGATTTTGGAAAAAAAAAAAAAAAATCCAAAATCAGACAGAGTGTTGACACCAGAGAGGCTAAGACCGCATTGACTCAGTGCGGTACTCAGCCTCTCTGGTGTCAAGTCTGATTTTGGAAAAAAAAAAAAAAATTCAAAATCAGACAGAGTGTTGACACCAGAGAGGCTAAGACCGCATTGACTACGTGCGGTATTCAGCCTCTCTGGTGTCAAGTCAGATTTTGGAAAAAAAAAAAAAAAAAAATCCAAAATCAGACAGAGTGTTGAGACCAGAGAGGCTAAGACCGCATTGACTCAGTGCGGTATTCAGCCTCTCTGGTGTCAAGTCTGATTTTGGAAAAAAAAAAAAAAAAATCCAAAATCAGACAGAGTGTTGAGACCAGAGAGGCTAAGACCGCATTGACTCAGTGCGGTATTCAGCCTCTCTGGTGTCAAGTCTGATTTAAAAAAAAAAAAAAAAAAAATCCAAAATCAGACAGAGTGTTGACACCAGAGAGGCTAAGACCGCATTGACTCAGTGCGGTATTCAGCCTCTCTGGTGTCAAGTCTGATTTTGGGGAAAAAAAAAAAAAAAATCCAAAATCAGACAGAGTGTTGACACCAGAGAGGCTAAGACCGCATTGACTCAGTGCGGTATTCAGCCTCTCTGGTGTCTATTCTGATTTTGGAAAAAAAAATAAAAAAAATCCAAAATCAGACAGAGTGTTGACACCAGAGAGGCTAAGACCGCATTGACTCAGTGCGGTATTCAGCCTCTCTGGTGTCAAGTCTGATTTTGGACAAAAAAAAAAAAATCCAAAATCAGACAGAGTGTTGAGACCAGAGAGGCTAAGATCGCATTGACTCAGTGCGGTATTCAGCCTCTCTGGTGTCAAGTCTGATTTTGGAAAAAAAAAAAAAAAAATCCAAAATCAGACAGAGTGTTGAGACCAGAGAGGCTAAGACCGCATTGACTCAGTGCGGTATTCAGCCTCTCTGGTGTCAAGTCTGATTTTGGAAAAAAAAAAAATCAAAATCAAAAATCAGACAGAGTGTTGACACCAGAGAGGCTAAGACCGCATTGACTCAGTGCGGTATTCAGCCTCTCTGGTGTCAAGTCTGATTTTGGAAAAAAAAAAAAAAAAAAAAATCCAAAATCAGACAGAGTGTTGAGACCAGAGAGGCTAAGACCGCATTGACTCAGTGCGGTATTCAGCCTCTCTGGTGTCAAGTCTGATTTTGGAAAAAAAATAAAAATAATCCAAAATCAGACAGAGTGTTGACACCAGAGAGGCTAAGACCGCATTGACTCAGCGGTATTCAGCCTCTCTGGTGTCAAGTCTGATTTTTGAAAAAAAAAAAAAAAAATCCAAAATCAGACAGAGTGTTGAGACCAGAGAGGCTAAGACCGCATTGACTCAGTGCGGTATTCAGCCTCTCTGGTGTCAAGTCTGATTTTGGAAAAGAAAAAAAAAAAATCCAAAATCAGACAGAGTGTTGACACCAGAGAGGCTAAGACCGCATTGACTCAGTGCGGTATTCAGCCTCTCTGGTGTCAAGTCTGATTTTGGAAAAAAAAAAAAAAAAATCCAAAATCAGACAGAGTGTTGAGACCAGAGAGGCTAAGACCGCATTGACTCAGTGCGGTATTCAGCCTCTCTGGTGTCAAGTCTGATTTAAAAAAAAAAAAAAAAAAATCCAAAATCAGACAGAGTGTTGACACCAGAGAGGCTAAGACTGCATTGACTCAGTGCGGTATTCAGCCTCTCTGGTGTCAAGTCTGATTTTGGAAAAAAAAAAAAAAAATCCAAAATCAGACAGTGTTGACACCAGAGAGGCTAAGACCGCATTGACTCAGTGCGGTATTCAGCCTCTCTGGTGTCAAGTCAGATTTTGGAAAAAAAAAAAAAAAAAATCCAAAATCAGACAGAGTGTTGAGACCAGAGAGGCTAAGACCGCATTGACTCAGTGCGGTATTCAGCCTCTCTGGTGTCAAGTCTGATTTTGGAAAAAAAAATAAAAAAAATCCAAAATCAGACAGAGTGTTGACACCAGAGAGGCTAAGACCGCATTGACTCAGTGCGGTATTCAGCCTCTCTGGTGTCAAGTCTGATTTTGGACAAAAAAAAAAAAATCCAAAATCAGACAGTGTTGACACCAGAGAGGCTAAGACCGCATTGACTCAGTGCGGTATTCAGCCTCTCTGGTGTCAAGTCTGATTTTGGGGAAAAAAAAAAAAAAATCCAAAATCAGACAGAGTGTTGACACCAGAGAGGCTAAGACCGCATTGACTCAGTGCGGTATTCAGCCTCTCTGGTGTCAAGTCTGATTAAAAAAAAAAAAAAAAAAAAAATCCAAAATCAGACAGAGTGTTGACACCAGAGAGGCTAAGACTGCATTGACTCAGTGCGGTATTCAGCCTCTCTGGTGTCAAGTCTGATTTTGGAAAAAAAAAAAAAAAATCCAAAATCAGACAGTGTTGACACCAGAGAGGCTAAGACCGCATTGACTCAGTGCGGTATTCAGCCTCTCTGGTGTCAAGTCAGATTTTGGAAAAAAAAAAAAAAAAAATCCAAAATCAGACAGAGTGTTGAGACCAGAGAGGCTAAGACCGCATTGACTCAGTGCGGTATTCAGCCTCTCTGGTGTCAAGTCTGATTTTGGAAAAAAAAAAAAAAAATCCAAAATCAGACAGAGTGTTGACACCAGAGAGGCTAAGACCGCATTGACTCAGTGCGGTATTCAGCCTCTCTGGTGTCAAGTCTGATTTTGGAAAAAAAAAAAAAAAATCCAAAATCAGACAGAGTGTTGACACCAGAGAGGCTAAGACCGCATTGACTCAGTGCGGTATTCAGCCTCTCTGGTGTCAAGTCTGATTTTGGAAAAAAAAAAAAAAAAATCCAAAATCAGACAGAGTGTTGAGACCAGAGAGGCTAAGACCGCATTGACTCAGTGCGGTATTCAGCCTCTCTGGTGTCAAGTCTGATTTTGGAAAAAAAAAAAAAAAAATCCAAAATCAGACAGAGTGTTGACACCAGAGAGGCTAAGACCGCATTGACTCAGTGCGGTATTCAGCCTCTCTGGTGTCAAGTCTGATTTTGGAAAAAAAAAAAAAAAAAAAAATCCAAAATCAGACAGAGTGTTGAGACCAGAGAGGCTAAGACCGCATTGACTCAGTGCGGTATTCACCCTCTCTGGTGTCAAGTCTGATTTTGGAAAAAAAATAAAAATAATCCAAAATCAGACAGAGTGTTGACACCAGAGAGGCTAAGACCGCATTGACTCAGCGGTATTCAGCCTCTCTGGTGTCAAGTCTGATTTTTGAAAAAAAAAAAAAAAAATCCAAAATCAGACAGAGTGTTGAGACCAGAGAGGCTAAGACCGCATTGACTCAGCGGTATTCAGCCTCTCTGGTGTCAAGTCTGATTTTTGAAAAAAAAAAAAAAAAATCCAAAATCAGACAGAGTGTTGACACCAGAGAGGCTAAGACCGCATTGACTCAGTGCGGTATTCAGCCTCTCTGGTGTCAAGTCTGATTTTGGAAAAAAAAAAAAAAAAAAATCCAAAATCAGACAGAGTGTTGAGACCAGAGAGGCTAAGACCGCATTGACTCAGTGCGGTATTCAGCCTCTCTGGTGTCAAGTCTGATTTTGGAAAAAAAAATAAAAAAAATCCAAAATCAGACAGAGTGTTGACACCAGAGAGGCTAAGACCGCATTGACTCAGTGCGGTATTCAGCCTCTCTGGTGTCAAGTCTGATTTTGGACAAAAAAAAAAAAATCCAAAATCAGACAGTGTTGACACCAGAGAGGCTAAGACCGCATTGACTCAGTGCGGTATTCAGCCTCTCTGGTGTCAAGTCTGATTTTGGGGAAAAAAAAAAAAAAAATCCAAAATCAGACAGAGTGTTGACACCAGAGAGGCTAAGACCGCATTGACTCAGTGCGGTATTCAGCCTCTCTGGTGTCAAGTCTGATTAAAAAAAAAAAAAAAAAAAATCCAAAATCAGACAGAGTGTTGACACCAGAGAGGCTAAGACTGCATTGACTCAGTGCGGTATTCAGCCTCTCTGGTGTCAAGTCTGATTTAAAAAAAAAAAAAAAAAAAATCCAAAATCAGACAGAGTGTTGACACCAGAGAGGCTAAGACCGCATTGACTCAGTGCGGTATTCAGCCTCTCTGGTGTCAAGTCTGATTTTGGGGAAAAAAAAAAAAAAAATCCAAAATCAGACAGAGTGTTGACACCAGAGAGGCTAAGACCGCATTGACTCAGTGCGGTATTCAGCCTCTCTGGTGTCTATTCTGATTTTGGAAAAAAAAATAAAAAAAATCCAAAATCAGACAGAGTGTTGACACCAGAGAGGCTAAGACCGCATTGACTCAGTGCGGTATTCAGCCTCTCTGGTGTCAAGTCTGATTTTGGACAAAAAAAAAAAAATCCAAAATCAGACAGAGTGTTGAGACCAGAGAGGCTAAGATCGCATTGACTCAGTGCGGTATTCAGCCTCTCTGGTGTCAAGTCTGATTTTGGAAAAAAAAAAAAAAAAATCCAAAATCAGACAGAGTGTTGAGACCAGAGAGGCTAAGACCGCATTGACTCAGTGCGGTATTCAGCCTCTCTGGTGTCAAGTCTGATTTTGGAAAAAAAAAAAATCAAAATCAAAAATCAGACAGAGTGTTGACACCAGAGAGGCTAAGACCGCATTGACTCAGTGCGGTATTCAGCCTCTCTGGTGTCAAGTCTGATTTTGGAAAAAAAAAAAAAAAAAAAAATCCAAAATCAGACAGAGTGTTGAGACCAGAGAGGCTAAGACCGCATTGACTCAGTGCGGTATTCAGCCTCTCTGGTGTCAAGTCTGATTTTGGAAAAAAAATAAAAATAATCCAAAATCAGACAGAGTGTTGACACCAGAGAGGCTAAGACCGCATTGACTCAGCGGTATTCAGCCTCTCTGGTGTCAAGTCTGATTTTTGAAAAAAAAAAAAAAAAATCCAAAATCAGACAGAGTGTTGAGACCAGAGAGGCTAAGACCGCATTGACTCAGTGCGGTATTCAGCCTCTCTGGTGTCAAGTCTGATTTTGGAAAAGAAAAAAAAAAAATCCAAAATCAGACAGAGTGTTGACACCAGAGAGGCTAAGACCGCATTGACTCAGTGCGGTATTCAGCCTCTCTGGTGTCAAGTCTGATTTTGGAAAAAAAAAAAAAAAAATCCAAAATCAGACAGAGTGTTGAGACCAGAGAGGCTAAGACCGCATTGACTCAGTGCGGTATTCAGCCTCTCTGGTGTCAAGTCTGATTTAAAAAAAAAAAAAAAAAAATCCAAAATCAGACAGAGTGTTGACACCAGAGAGGCTAAGACTGCATTGACTCAGTGCGGTATTCAGCCTCTCTGGTGTCAAGTCTGATTTTGGAAAAAAAAAAAAAAAATCCAAAATCAGACAGTGTTGACACCAGAGAGGCTAAGACCGCATTGACTCAGTGCGGTATTCAGCCTCTCTGGTGTCAAGTCAGATTTTGGAAAAAAAAAAAAAAAAAATCCAAAATCAGACAGAGTGTTGAGACCAGAGAGGCTAAGACCGCATTGACTCAGTGCGGTATTCAGCCTCTCTGGTGTCAAGTCTGATTTTGGAAAAAAAAATAAAAAAAATCCAAAATCAGACAGAGTGTTGACACCAGAGAGGCTAAGACCGCATTGACTCAGTGCGGTATTCAGCCTCTCTGGTGTCAAGTCTGATTTTGGACAAAAAAAAAAAAATCCAAAATCAGACAGTGTTGACACCAGAGAGGCTAAGACCGCATTGACTCAGTGCGGTATTCAGCCTCTCTGGTGTCAAGTCTGATTTTGGGGAAAAAAAAAAAAAAATCCAAAATCAGACAGAGTGTTGACACCAGAGAGGCTAAGACCGCATTGACTCAGTGCGGTATTCAGCCTCTCTGGTGTCAAGTCTGATTAAAAAAAAAAAAAAAAAAAAAATCCAAAATCAGACAGAGTGTTGACACCAGAGAGGCTAAGACTGCATTGACTCAGTGCGGTATTCAGCCTCTCTGGTGTCAAGTCTGATTTTGGAAAAAAAAAAAAAAAATCCAAAATCAGACAGTGTTGACACCAGAGAGGCTAAGACCGCATTGACTCAGTGCGGTATTCAGCCTCTCTGGTGTCAAGTCAGATTTTGGAAAAAAAAAAAAAAAAAATCCAAAATCAGACAGAGTGTTGAGACCAGAGAGGCTAAGACCGCATTGACTCAGTGCGGTATTCAGCCTCTCTGGTGTCAAGTCTGATTTTGGAAAAAAAAAAAAAAAATCCAAAATCAGACAGAGTGTTGACACCAGAGAGGCTAAGACCGCATTGACTCAGTGCGGTATTCAGCCTCTCTGGTGTCAAGTCTGATTTTGGAAAAAAAAAAAAAAAAATCCAAAATCAGACAGAGTGTTGACACCAGAGAGGCTAAGACCGCATTGACTCAGTGCGGTATTCAGCCTCTCTGGTGTCAAGTCTGATTTTGGAAAAAAAAAAAAAAAAATCCAAAATCAGACAGAGTGTTGAGACCAGAGAGGCTAAGACCGCATTGACTCAGTGCGGTATTCAGCCTCTCTGGTGTCAAGTCTGATTTTGGAAAAAAAAAAAAAAAAATCCAAAATCAGACAGAGTGTTGACACCAGAGAGGCTAAGACCGCATTGACTCAGTGCGGTATTCAGCCTCTCTGGTGTCAAGTCTGATTTTGGAAAAAAAAAAAAAAAAAAAAATCCAAAATCAGACAGAGTGTTGAGACCAGAGAGGCTAAGACCGCATTGACTCAGTGCGGTATTCACCCTCTCTGGTGTCAAGTCTGATTTTGGAAAAAAAATAAAAATAATCCAAAATCAGACAGAGTGTTGACACCAGAGAGGCTAAGACCGCATTGACTCAGCGGTATTCAGCCTCTCTGGTGTCAAGTCTGATTTTTGAAAAAAAAAAAAAAAAATCCAAAATCAGACAGAGTGTTGAGACCAGAGAGGCTAAGACCGCATTGACTCAGCGGTATTCAGCCTCTCTGGTGTCAAGTCTGATTTTTGAAAAAAAAAAAAAAAAATCCAAAATCAGACAGAGTGTTGACACCAGAGAGGCTAAGACCGCATTGACTCAGTGCGGTATTCAGCCTCTCTGGTGTCAAGTCTGATTTTGGAAAAAAAAAAAAAAAAAAATCCAAAATCAGACAGAGTGTTGAGACCAGAGAGGCTAAGACCGCATTGACTCAGTGCGGTATTCAGCCTCTCTGGTGTCAAGTCTGATTTTGGAAAAAAAAATAAAAAAAATCCAAAATCAGACAGAGTGTTGACACCAGAGAGGCTAAGACCGCATTGACTCAGTGCGGTATTCAGCCTCTCTGGTGTCAAGTCTGATTTTGGACAAAAAAAAAAAAATCCAAAATCAGACAGTGTTGACACCAGAGAGGCTAAGACCGCATTGACTCAGTGCGGTATTCAGCCTCTCTGGTGTCAAGTCTGATTTTGGGGAAAAAAAAAAAAAAAATCCAAAATCAGACAGAGTGTTGACACCAGAGAGGCTAAGACCGCATTGACTCAGTGCGGTATTCAGCCTCTCTGGTGTCAAGTCTGATTAAAAAAAAAAAAAAAAAAAAATCCAAAATCAGACAGAGTGTTGACACCAGAGAGGCTAAGACTGCATTGACTCAGTGCGGTATTCAGCCTCTCTGGTGTCAAGTCTGATTTTGGAAAAAAAAAAAAAAAATCCAAAATCAGACAGTGTTGACACCAGAGAGGCTAAGACCGCATTGACTCAGTGCGGTATTCAGCCTCTCTGGTGTCAAGTCAGATTTTGGAAAAAAAAAAAAAAAAAATCCAAAATCAGACAGAGTGTTGAGACCAGAGAGGCTAAGACCGCATTGACTCAGTGCGGTATTCAGCCTCTCTGGTGTCAAGTCTGATTTTTGAAAAAAAAAAAAAAAAAATCCAAAATCAGACAGAGTGTTGAGACCAGAGAGGCTAAGACCGCATTGACTCAGTGCGGTATTCAGCCTCTCTGGTGTCAAGTCTGATTTTGGAAAAAAAAAAAAAAAAATCCAAAATCAGACAGAGTGTTGACACCAGAGAGGCTAAGACCGCATTGACTCAGTGCGGTATTCAGCCTCTCTGGTGTCAAGTCTGATTTTGGAAAAAAAAAAAAAAAAATCCAAAATCAGACAGAGTGTTGAGACCAGAGAGGCTAAGACCGCATTGACTCAGTGCGGTATTCAGCCTCTCTGGTGTCAAGTCTGATTTTGGAAAAAAAAAAAAAAAAAATCCAAAATCAGACAGAGTGTTGACACCAGAGAGGCTAAGACCGCATTGACTCAGTGCGGTATTCAGCCTCTCTGGTGTCAAGTCTGATTTTGGAAAAAAAAAAAAAAAAAAAAAATCCAAAATCAGACAGAGTGTTGAGACCAGAGAGGCTAAGACGCATTGACTCAGTGCGGTATTCAGCCTCTCTGGTGTCAAGTCTGATTTTGGAAAAAAAAAAAAAAAAAAATCCAAAATCAGACAGAGTGTTGACACCAGAGAGGCTAAGACCGCATTGACTCAGTGCGGTATTCAGCCTCTCTGGTGTCAAGTCTGATTTTGGAAAAAAAAAAAAAAAAAAAAATCCAAAATCAGACAGAGTGTTGAGACCAGAGAGGCTAAGACCGCATTGACTCAGTGCGGTATTCAGCCTCTCTGGTGTCAAGTCTGATTTTTGAAAAAAAAAAAAAAAAATCCAAAATCAGACAGAGTGTTGAGACCAGAGAGGCTAAGACCGCATTGACTCAGTGCGGTATTCAGCCTCTCTGGTGTCAAGTCTGATTTTGGGGAAAAAAAAAAAAAAAAATCCAAAATCAGACAGAGTGTTGACACCAGAGAGGCTAAGACCGCATTGACTCAGTGCGGTATTCAGCCTCTCTGGTGTCAAGTCTGATTTTGGACAAAAAAAAAAAAATCCAAAATCAGACAGAGTGTTGAGACCAGAGAGGCTAAGATCGCATTGACTCAGTGCGGTATTCAGCCTCTCTGGTGTCAAGTCTGATTTTGGAAAAAAAAAAAAAAAAAATCCAAAATCAGACAGAGTGTTGAGACCAGAGAGGCTAAGACCGCATTGACTCAGTGCGGTATTCAGCCTCTCTGGTGTCAAGTCTGATTTTGGAAAAAAAAAAAAAAAAAATCCAAAATCAGACAGAGTGTTGACACCAGAGAGGCTAAGACCGCATTGACTCAGTGCGGTATTCAGCCTCTCTGGTGTCAAGTCTGATTTTGGAAAAAAAAAAAAAAAAAAAAATCCAAAATCAGACAGAGTGTTGAGACCAGAGAGGCTAAGACCGCATTGACTCAGTGCGGTATTCAGCCTCTCTGGTGTCAAGTCTGATTTTGGAAAAAAAATAAAAATAATCCAAAATCAGACAGAGTGTTGACACCAGAGAGGCTAAGACCGCATTGACTCAGCGTTATTCAGCCTCTCTGGTGTCAAGTCTGATTTTTGAAAAAAAAAAAAAAAAATCCAAAATCAGACAGAGTGTTGAGACCAGAGAGGCTAAGACCGCATTGACTCAGTGCAGTATTCAGCCTCTCTGGTGTCAAGTCTGATTTTGGAAAAGAAAAAAAAAAATCCAAAATCAGACAGAGTGTTGACACCAGAGAGGCTAAGACCGCATTGACTCAGTGCGGTATTCAGCCTCTCTGGTGTCAAGTCTGATTTTGGAAAAAAAAAAAAAAAAATCCAAAATCAGACAGAGTGTTGAGACCAGAGAGGCTAAGACCACATTGACTCAGTGCGGTATTCAGCCTCTCTGGTGTCAAGTCTGATTTAAAAAAAAAAAAAAAAAAAATCCAAAATCAGACAGAGTGTTGACACCAGAGAGGCTAAGACTGCATTGACTCAGTGCGGTATTCAGCCTCTCTGGTGTCAAGTCTGATTTTGGAAAAAAAAAAAAAAAAATCCAAAATCAGACAGTGTTGACACCAGAGAGGCTAAGACCGCATTGACTCAGTGCGGTATTCAGCCTCTCTGGTGTCAAGTCTGATTTTGGGGAAAAAAAAAAAAAAAAATCCAAAATCAGACAGAGTGTTGACACCAGAGAGGCTAAGACCGCATTGACTCAGTGCGGTATTCAGCCTCTCTGGTGTCAAGTCTGATTAAAAAAAAAAAAAAAAAAAATCCAAAATCAGACAGAGTGTTGACACCAGAGAGGCTAAGACCGCATTGACTCAGTGCGGTATTCAGCCTCTCTGGTGTCAAGTCTGATTAAAAAAAAAAAAAAAAAAAAATCCAAAATCAGACAGAGTGTTGACACCAGAGAGGCTAAGACTGCATTGACTCAGTGCGGTATTCAGCCTCTCTGGTGTCAAGTCTGATTTTGGGAAAAAAAAAAAAAAATCCAAAATCAGACAGTGTTGACACCAGAGAGGCTAAGACCGCATTGACTCAGTGCGGTATTCAGCCTCTCTGGTGTCAAGTCAGATTTTGGAAAAAAAAAAAAAAAAAATCCAAAATCAGACAGAGTGTTGAGACCAGAGAGGCTAAGACCGCATTGACTCAGGGCGGTATTCAGCCTCTCTGGTGTCAAGTCTGATTTTTGAAAAAAAAAAAAAAAAAATCCAAAATCAGACAGAGTGTTGAGACCAGAGAGGCTAAGACCGCATTGACTCAGTGCGGTATTCAGCCTCTCTGGTGTCAAGTCTGATTTTGGAAAAAAAAAAAAAAATCCAAAATCAGACAGAGTGTTGACACCAGAGAGGCTAAGACCGCATTGACTCAGTGCGGTATTCAGCCTCTCTGGTGTCAAGTCTGATTTTGGAAAAAAAAAAAAAAAAATCCAAAATCAGACAGAGTGTTGACACCAGAGAGGCTAAGACCGCATTGACTCAGTGCGGTATTCAGCCTCTCTGGTGTCAAGTCTGATTTTGGAAAAAAAAAAAAAAAAATCCAAAATCAGACAGAGTGTTGAGACCAGAGAGGCTAAGACCGCATTGACTCAGTGCGGTATTCAGCCTCTCTGGTGTCAAGTCTGATTTTGGAAAAAAAAAAAAAAAAAAATCCAAAATCAGACAGAGTGTTGACACCAGAGAGGCTAAGACCGCATTGACTCAGTGCGGTATTCAGCCTCTCTGGTGTCAAGTCTGATTTTGGAAAAAAAAAAAAAAAATCCAAAATCAGACAGTGTTGACACCAGAGAGGCTAAGACCGCATTGACTCAGTGCGGTATTCAGCCTCTCTGGTGTCAAGTCAGATTTTGGAAAAAAAAAAAAAAAAAATCCAAAATCAGACAGAGTGTTGAGACCAGAGAGGCTAAGACCGCATTGACTCAGTGCGGTATTCAGCCTCTCTGGTGTCAAGTCTGATTTTTGAAAAAAAAAAAAAAAAAATCCAAAATCAGACAGAGTGTTGAGACCAGAGAGGCTAAGACCGCATTGACTCAGTGCGGTATTCAGCCTCTCTGGTGTCAAGTCTGATTTTGGAAAAAAAAAAAAAAAATCAAAAATCAGACAGAGTGTTGACACCAGAGAGGCTAAGACCGCATTGACTCAGTGCGGTATTCAGCCTCTCTGGTGTCAAGTCTGATTTTGGAAAAAAAAAAAAAAAAAATCCAAAATCAGACAGAGTGTTGAGACCAGAGAGGCTAAGACCGCATTGACTCAGTGCGGTATTCAGCCTCTCTGGTGTCAAGTCTGATTTTGGAAAAAAAAAAAAAAAAAATCCAAAATCAGACAGAGTGTTGACACCAGAGAGGCTAAGACCGCATTGACTCAGTGCGGTATTCAGCCTCTCTGGTGTCAAGTCTGATTTTGGAAAAAAAAAAAAAAAAAAAAATCCAAAATCAGACAGAGTGTTGAGACCAGAGAGGCTAAGACCGCATTGACTCAGTGCGGTATTCAGCCTCTCTGGTGTCAAGTCTGATTTTGGAAAAAAAATAAAAATAATCCAAAATCAGACAGAGTGTTGACACCAGAGAGGCTAAGACCGCATTGACTCAGCGGTATTCAGCCTCTCTGGTGTCAAGTCTGATTTTTGAAAAAAAAAAAAAAAAATCCAAAATCAGACAGAGTGTTGAGACCAGAGAGGCTAAGACCGCATTGACTCAGGGCGGTATTCAGCCTCTCTGGTGTCAAGTCTGATTTTGGAAAAAAAAAAAAAAAATCCAAAATCAGACAGAGTGTTGACACCAGAGAGGCTAAGACCGCATTGACTCAGTGCGGTATTCAGCCTCTCTGGTGTCAAGTCTGATTTTGGAAAAGAAAAAAAAAAAATCCAAAATCAGACAGAGTGTTGACACCAGAGAGGCTAAGACCGCATTGACTCAGTGCGGTATTCAGCCTCTCTGGTGTCAAGTCTGATTTTGGAAAAAAAAAAAAAAAAATCCAAAATCAGACAGAGTGTTGAGACCAGAGAGGCTAAGACCGCATTGACTCAGTGCGGTATTCAGCCTCTCTGGTGTCAAGTCTGATTTAAAAAAAAAAAAAAAAAAAATCCAAAATCAGACAGAGTGTTGACACCAGAGAGGCTAAGACTGCATTGACTCAGTGCGGTATTCAGCCTCTCTGGTGTCAAGTCTGATTTTGGAAAAAAAAAAAAAAATCCAAAATCAGACAGTGTTGACACCAGAGAGGCTAAGACCGCATTGACTCAGTGCGGTATTCAGCCTCTCTGGTGTCAAGTCAGATTTTGGAAAAAAAAAAAAAAAAAATCCAAAATCAGACAGAGTGTTGAGACCAGAGAGGCTAAGACCGCATTGACTCAGTGCGGTATTCAGCCTCTCTGGTGTCAAGTCTGATTTTGGAAAAAAAAATAAAAAAAATCCAAAATCAGACAGAGTGTTGACACCAGAGAGGCTAAGACCGCATTGACTCAGTGCGGTATTCAGCCTCTCTGGTGTCAAGTCTGATTTTGGACAAAAAAAAAAAAATCCAAAATCAGACAGAGTGTTGAGACCAGAGAGGCTAAGATCGCATTGACTCAGTGCGGTATTCAGCCTCTCTGGTGTCAAGTCTGATTTTGGAAAAAAAAAAAAAAAATCCAAAATCAGACAGAGTGTTGACACCAGAGAGGCTAAGACCGCATTGACTCAGTGCGGTATTCAGCCTCTCTGGTGTCAAGTCTGATTTTGGAAAAAAAAATCAAAAATCAAAAATCAGACAGAGTGTTGACACCAGAGAGGCTAAGACCGCATTGACTCAGTGCGGTATTCAGCCTCTCTGGTGTCAAGTCTGATTTTGGAAAAAAAAAAAAAAAAATCCAAAATCAGACAGAGTGTTGAGACCAGAGAGGCTAAGACCGCATTGACTCAGTGCGGTATTCAGCCTCTCTGGTGTCAAGTCTGATTTTGGAAAAAAAAAAAAAAAAAATCCAAAATCAGACAGAGTGTTGACACCAGAGAGGCTAAGACCGCATTGACTCAGTGCGGTATTCAGCCTCTCTGGTGTCAAGTCTGATTTTGGAAAAAAAAAAAAAAAAAAAAATCCAAAATCAGACAGAGTGTTGAGACCAGAGAGGCTAAGACCGCATTGACTCAGTGCGGTATTCAGCCTCTCTGGTGTCAAGTCTGATTTTGGAAAAAAAATAAAAATAATCCAAAATCAGACAGAGTGTTGACACCAGAGAGGCTAAGACCGCATTGACTCAGCGGTATTCAGCCTCTCTGGTGTCAAGTCTGATTTTTGAAAAAAAAAAAAAAAAATCCAAAATCAGACAGAGTGTTGAGACCAGAGAGGCTAAGACCGCATTGACTCAGGGCGGTATTCAGCCTCTCTGGTGTCAAGTCTGATTTTGGAAAAAAAAAAAAAAATCCAAAATCAGACAGAGTGTTGACACCAGAGAGGCTAAGACCGCATTGACTCAGTGCGGTATTCAGCCTCTCTGGTGTCAAGTCTGATTTTGGAAAAGAAAAAAAAAAAATCCAAAATCAGACAGAGTGTTGACACCAGGGAGGCTAAGACCGCATTGACTCAGTGCGGTATTCAGCCTCTCTGGTGTCAAGTCTGATTTTGGAAAAAAAAAAAAAAAAATCCAAAATCAGACAGAGTGTTGAGACCAGAGAGGCTAAGACCGCATTGACTCAGTGCGGTATTCAGCCTCTCTGGTGTCAAGTCTGATTTAAAAAAAAAAAAAAAAAAAATCCAAAATCAGACAGAGTGTTGACACCAGAGAGGCTAAGACTGCATTGACTCAGTGCGGTATTCAGCCTCTCTGGTGTCAAGTCTGATTTTGGAAAAAAAAAAAAAAAATCCAAAATCAGACAGTGTTGACACCAGAGAGGCTAAGACCGCATTGACTCAGTGCGGTATTCAGCCTCTCTGGTGTCAAGTCAGATTTTAGAAAAAAAAAAAAAAAAAATCCAAAATCAGACAGAGTGTTGACACCAGAGAGGCTAAGACCGCATTGACTCAGTGCGGTATTCAGCCTCTCTGGTGTCAAGTCTGATTTTGGAAAAAAAAATAAAAAAAATCCAAAATCAGACAGAGTGTTGACACCAGAGAGGCTAAGACCGCATTGACTCAGTGCGGTATTCAGCCTCTCTGGTGTCAAGTCTGATTTTGGACAAAAAAAAAAAAATCCAAAATCAGACAGAGTGTTGAGACCAGAGAGGCTAAGATCGCATTGACTCAGTGCGGTATTCAGCCTCTCTGGTGTCAAGTCTGATTTTGGAAAAAAAAAAAAAAAATCCAAAATCAGACAGAGTGTTGACACCAGAGAGGCTAAGACCGCATTGACTCAGTGCGGTACTCAGCCTCTCTGGTGTCAAGTCTGATTTTGGAAAAAAAAAAAAAAATTCAAAATCAGACAGAGTGTTGACACCAGAGAGGCTAAGACCGCATTGACTACGTGCGGTATTCAGCCTCTCTGGTGTCAAGTCTGATTTTGGAAAAAAAAAAAAAAAAATCCAAAATCAGACAGAGTGTTGAGACCAGAGAGGCTAAGACCGCATTGACTCAGTGCGGTATTCAGCCTCTCTGGTGTCAAGTCTGATTTTGGAAAAAAAAAAAAAAAATCCAAAATCAGACAGAGTGTTGACACCAGAGAGGCTAAGACCGCATTGACTCAGTGCGGTATTCAGCCTCTCTGGTGTCAAGTCTGATTTTTGAAAAAAAAAAAAAAAAAAAATCCAAAATCAGACAGAGTGTTGAGACCAGAGAGGCTAAGACCGCATTGACTCAGTGCGGTATTCAGCCTCTCTGGTGTATAGTCTGATTTTGGAAAAAAAAAAAAAAATCCAAAATCAGACAGAGTGTTGACACCAGAGAGGCTAAGACCGCATTGACTCAGTGCGGTATTCAGCCTCTCTGGTGTCAAGTCTGATTTTGGAAAAAAAAAAAAAAAATCCAAAATCAGACAGAGTGTTGACACCAGAGAGGCTAAGACCGCATTGACTCAGTGCGGTATTCAGCCTCTCTGGTGTCAAGTCTGATTTTGGAAAAAAAAAAAAAAAAATCCAAAATCAGACAGAGTGTTGAGACCAGAGAGGCTAAGACCGCATTGACTCAGTGCGGTATTCAGCCTCTCTGGTGTCAAGTCTGATTTTGGAAAAAAAAAAAAAAAAAATCCAAAATCAGACAGAGTGTTGACACCAGAGAGGCTAAGACCGCATTGACTCAGTGCGGTATTCAGCCTCTCTGGTGTCAAGTCTGATTTTGGAAAAAAAAAAAAAAAATTCAAAATCAGACAGAGTGTTGACACCAGAGAGGCTAAGACCGCATTGACTACGTGCGGTATTCAGCCTCTCTGGTGTCAAGTCTGATTTTGGAAAAAAAAAAAAAAAAATCCAAAATCAGACAGAGTGTTGAGACCAGAGAGGCTAAGACCGCATTGACTCAGTGCGGTATTCAGCCTCTCTGGTGTCAAGTCTGATTTTGGAAAAAAAAAAAAAAAAATCCAAAATCAGACAGAGTGTTGACACCAGAGAGGCTAAGACCGCATTGACTCAGTGCGGTATTCAGCCTCTCTGGTGTCAAGTCTGATTTTTGAAAAAAAAAAAAAAAAAAATCCAAAATCAGACAGAGTGTTGAGACCAGAGAGGCTAAGACCGCATTGACTCAGTGCGGTATTCAGCCTCTCTGGTGTATAGTCTGATTTTGGAAAAAAAAAAAAAAATCCAAAATCAGACAGAGTGTTGACACCAGAGAGGCTAAGACCGCATTGACTCAGTGCGGTATTCAGCCTCTCTGGTGTCAAGTCTGATTTTGGAAAAAAAAAAAAAAAAATCCAAAATCAGACAGAGTGTTGACACCAGAGAGGCTAAGACCGCATTGACTCAGTGCGGTATTCAGCCTCTCTGGTGTCAAGTCTGATTTTGGAAAAAAAAAAAAAAAAAATCCAAAATCAGACAGAGTGTTGAGACCAGAGAGGCTAAGACCGCATTGACTCAGTGCGGTATTCAGCCTCTCTGGTGTCAAGTCTGATTTTGGAAAAAAAAAAAAAAAAAAATCCAAAATCAGACAGAGTGTTGACACCAGAGAGGCTAAGACCGCATTGACTCAGTGCGGTATTCAGCCTCTCTGGTGTCAAGTCTGATTTTGGAAAAAAAAAAAAAAAATCCAAAATCAGACAGAGTGTTGACACCAGAGAGGCTAAGACCGCATTGACTCAGTGCGGTATTCAGCCTCTCTGGTGTCAAGTCTGATTTTGGAAAAAAAAAAAAAAAAATCCAAAATCAGACAGAGTGTTGAGACCAGAGAGGCTAAGACCGCATTGACTCAGTGCGGTATTCAGCCTCTCTGGTGTCAAGTCTGATTTTGGAAAAAAAAAAAAAAAAAATCCAAAATCAGACAGAGTGTTGACACCAGAGAGGCTAAGACCGCATTGACTCAGTGCGGTATTCAGCCTCTCTGGTGTCAAGTCTGATTTTGGAAAAAAAAAAAAAAAATTCAAAATCAGACAGAGTGTTGACACCAGAGAGGCTAAGACCGCATTGACTACGTGCGGTATTCAGCCTCTCTGGTGTCAAGTCTGATTTTGGAAAAAAAAAAAAAAAAATCCAAAATCAGACAGAGTGTTGAGACCAGAGAGGCTAAGACCGCATTGACTCAGTGCGGTATTCAGCCTCTCTGGTGTCAAGTCTGATTTTGGAAAAAAAAAAAAAAAAAATCCAAAATCAGACAGAGTGTTGAGACCAGAGAGGCTAAGACCGCATTGACTCAGTGCGGTATTCAGCCTCTCTGGTGTCAAGTCTGATTTTGGAAAAAAAAAAAAAAAAATCCAAAATCAGACAGAGTGTTGACACCAGAGAGGCTAAGACCGCATTGACTCAGTGCGGTATTCAGCCTCTCTGGTGTCAAGTCTGATTTTGGAAAAAAAAAAAAAAAAATCCAAAATCAGACAGAGTGTTGAGACCAGAGAGGCTAAGACCGCATTGACTCAGTGCGGTATTCAGCCTCTCTGGTGTCAAGTCTGATTTTGGAAAAAAAAAAAAAAAAAATCCAAAATCAGACAGAGTGTTGACACCAGAGAGGCTAAGACCGCATTGACTCAGTGCGGTATTCAGCCTCTCTGGTGTCAAGTCTGATTTTGGAAAAAAAAAAAAAAAAAATCCAAAATCAGACAGAGTGTTGACACCAGAGAGGCTAAGACCGCATTGACTCAGTGCGGTATTCAGCCTCTCTGGTGTCAAGTCTGATTTTGGAAAAAAAAAAAAAAAATCCAAAATCAGACAGAGTGTTGACACCAGAGAGGCTAAGACCGCATTGACTCAGTGCGGTATTCAGCCTCTCTGGTGTCAAGTCTGATTTTGGAAAAAAAAAAAAAAAAAATCCAAAATCAGACAGAGTGTTGAGACCAGAGAGGCTAAGACCGCATTGACTCAGTGCGGTATTCAGCCTCTCTGGTGTCAAGTCTGATTTTGGAAAAAAAAAAAAAAAAAATCCAAAATCAGACAGAGTGTTGACACCAGAGAGGCTAAGACCGCATTGACTCAGTGCGGTATTCAGCCTCTCTGGTGTCAAGTCTGATTTTGGAAAAAAAAAAAAAAAAATTCAAAATCAGACAGAGTGTTGACACCAGAGAGGCTAAGACCGCATTGACTACGTGCGGTATTCAGCCTCTCTGGTGTCAAGTCTGATTTTGGAAAAAAAAAAAAAAAAATCCAAAATCAGACAGAGTGTTGAGACCAGAGAGGCTAAGACCGCATTGACTCAGTGCGGTATTCAGCCTCTCTGGTGTCAAGTCTGATTTTGGAAAAAAAAAAAAAAAAATCCAAAATCAGACAGAGTGTTGAGACCAGAGAGGCTAAGACCGCATTGACTCAGTGCGGTATTCAGCTCTCTGGTGTCAAGTCTGATTTTGGAAAAAAAAAAAAAAAAATCCAAAATCAGACAGAGTGTTGACACCAGAGAGGCTAAGACCGCATTGACTCAGTGCGGTATTCAGCCTCTCTGGTGTCAAGTCTGATTTTGGAAAAAAAAAAAAAAAAATCCAAAATCAGACAGAGTGTTGAGACCAGAGAGGCTAAGACCGCATTGACTCAGTGCGGTATTCAGCCTCTCTGGTGTCAAGTCTGATTTTGGAAAAAAAAAAAAAAAAAAATCCAAAATCAGACAGAGTGTTGACACCAGAGAGGCTAAGACCGCATTGACTCAGTGCGGTATTCAGCCTCTCTGGTGTCAAGTCTGATTTTGGAAAAAAAAAAAAAAAAAATCCAAAATCAGACAGAGTGTTGACACCAGAGAGGCTAAGACCGCATTGACTCAGTGCGGTATTCAGCCTCTCTGGTGTCAAGTCTGATTTTGGAAAAAAAAAAAAAAAAATCCAAAATCAGACAGAGTGTTGAGACCAGAGAGGCTAAGACCGCATTGACTCAGTGCGGTATTCAGCCTCTCTGGTGTCAAGTCTGATTTTGGAAAAAAAAAAAAAAAAATCCAAAATCAGACAGAGTGTTGACACCAGAGAGGCTAAGACCGCATTGACTCAGTGCGGTATTCAGCCTCTCTGGTGTCAAGTCTGATTTTGGAAAAAAAAAAAAAAAAAATCCAAAATCAGACAGAGTGTTGACGACCAGAGAGGCTAAGACCGCATTGACTCAGTGCGGTATTCAGCCTCTCTGGTGTCAAGTCTGATTTTGGAAAAAAAAAAAAAAAAAATCCAAAATCAGACAGAGTGTTGAGCACCAGAGAGGCTAAGACCGCATTGACTCAGTGCGGTATTCAGCCTCTCTGGTGTCAAGTCTGATTTTGGAAAAAAAAAAAAAAAATCCAAAATCAGACAGAGTGTTGACACCAGAGAGGCTAAGACCGCATTGACTCAGTGCGGTATTCAGCCTCTCTGGTGTCAAGTCTGATTTTGGAAAAAAAAAAAAAAAAATCCAAAATCAGACAGAGTGTTGAGCACCAGAGAGGCTAAGACCGCATTGACTCAGTGCGGTATTCAGCCTCTCTGGTGTCAAGTCTGATTTTGGAAAAAAAAAAAAAAAAAATCCAAAATCAGACAGAGTGTTGACACCAGAGAGGCTAAGACCGCATTGACTCAGTGCGGTATTCAGCCTCTCTGGTGTCAAGTCTGATTTTGGAAAAAAAAAAAAAAAAATCCAAAATCAGACAGAGTGTTGACACCAGAGAGGCTAAGACCGCATTGACTCAGTGCGGTATTCAGCCTCTCTGGTGTCAAGTCTGATTTTGGAAAAAAAAAAAAAAAAATCCAAAATCAGACAGAGTGTTGACACCAGAGAGGCTAAGACCGCATTGACTCAGTGCGGTATTCAGCCTCTCTGGTGTCAAGTCTGATTTTGGAAAAAAAAAAAAAAAATCCAAAATCAGACAGAGTGTTGACACCAGAGAGGCTAAGACCGCATTGACTCAGTGCGGTATTCAGCCTCTCTGGTGTCAAGTCTGATTTTGGAAAAAAAAAAAAAAAAAAATCCAAAATCAGACAGAGTGTTGAGACCAGAGAGGCTAAGACCGCATTGACTCAGTGCGGTATTCAGCCTCTCTGGTGTCAAGTCTGATTTTGGAAAAAAAAAAAAAAAAAATCCAAAATCAGACAGAGTGTTGACACCAGAGAGGCTAAGACCGCATTGACTCAGTGCGGTATTCAGCCTCTCTGGTGTCAAGTCTGATTTTGGAAAAAAAAAAAAAAAAATCCAAAATCAGACAGAGTGTTGAGACCAGAGAGGCTAAGACCGCATTGACTCAGTGCGGTATTCAGCCTCTCTGGTGTCAAGTCTGATTTTGGAAAAAAAAAAAAAAAAAATCCAAAATCAGACAGAGTGTTGAGGACCAGAGAGGCTAAGACCGCATTGACTCAGTGCGGTATTCAGCCTCTCTGGTGTCAAGTCTGATTTTGGAAAAAAAAAAAAAAAAATCCAAAATCAGACAGAGTGTTGACACCAGAGAGGCTAAGACCGCATTGACTCAGTGCGGTATTCAGCCTCTCTGGTGTCAAGTCTGATTTTGGAAAAAAAAAAAAAAAAATCCAAAATCAGACAGAGTGTTGACACCAGAGAGGCTAAGACCGCATTGACTCAGTGCGGTATTCAGCCTCTCTGGTGTCAAGTCTGATTTTGGAAAAAAAAAAAAAAAAAAATCCAAAATCAGACAGAGTGTTGACACCAGAGAGGCTAAGACCGCATTGACTCAGTGCGGTATTCAGCCTCTCTGGTGTCAAGTCTGATTTTGGAAAAAAAAAAAAAAAAAATCCAAAATCAGACAGAGTGTTGACACCAGAGAGGCTAAGACCGCATTGACTCAGTGCGGTATTCAGCCTCTCTGGTGTCAAGTCTGATTTTGGAAAAAAAAAAAAAAAAATCCAAAATCAGACAGAGTGTTGACACCAGAGAGGCTAAGACCGCATTGACTCAGTGCGGTATTCAGCCTCTCTGGTGTCAAGTCTGATTTTGGAAAAAAAAAAAAAAAAAATCCAAAATCAGACAGAGTGTTGAGA